>NC_092119.1:0-180000 GCF_045679555.1 Salvelinus alpinus
ACCTGACCAGATAGATCTAACTATATCTACCTGACCAGATATATCTACCTGACCAGATATATCTACCTGACCAGATATATCTAACAATATCTACCTTACCAGATACATCTACCTAACCAGATATATCTACCTGACCAGATATATCTACCTGACCAGATATATCTACCTGACCAGATATATCTACCTGACCAGATATATCTACCTGACCAGATATATCTACCTGACCAGATATATCTAACACTATCTACCTGACCAGATACATCTACCTGACCAGATATATCTACCTGACCAGATATATCTACCTGACCAGATATATCTACCTGACCAGATACATCTACCTGACCAGATATATCTACCTGACCAGATACATCTACCTAACCAGATATATCTAGCTATATCTACCTGACCAGATATATCTAACAATATCTACCTTACCAGATACATCTACCTGACCAGATATATCTACCTGACCAGATATATCTACCTGACCAGATATATCTACCTGACCAGATATATCTAACTATATCTACCTGACCAGATATATCTAACTATATCTACCTGACCAGATACATCTGCCTGACCAGATGTATCTACCTGACCAGATATATCTACCTGACCAGATATTTCTAACTATATCTACATGACCAGATATATCTACCTGACCAGATATATCTACCTGACCAGATATATCTAACTATATCTACCTGACCAGATATATCTAACTATATCTACCTGACCAGATATATCTACCTGACCAGATATATCTACCTGACCAAATATATTTACCTGACCAGATATATCTACCTGACCAGATATATCTAACACTATCTACCTGACCAGATACATCTACCTGACCAGATATATCTACCTGACCAGATATATCTACCTGACCAAATACATCTACCTAACCAGATATATCTCGCTATATCTACCTGACCAGATATATCTAACTATATCTACCTGACCAGATATATCTAACACTATCTACCTGACCAGATACATCTACCTGACCAGATATATCTACCTGACCAGATATATCTACCTGACCAAATACATCTACCTAACCAGATATATCTCGCTATATCTACCTGACCAGATATATCTAACTATATCTACCTGACCAGATATATCTACCTGACCAGATATATCTACCTGACCAGATATATATACCTGACCAGATATATCTACCTGACCAGATATATCTCGCTATATCTACCTGACCAGATATATCTAACTATATCTACCTGACCAGATATATCTAACACTATCTACCTGACCAGATACATCTACCTGACCAGATATATCTACCTGACCAGATATATCTACCTGACCAAATACATCTACCTAACCAGATATATCTCACTATATCTACCTGACCAGATATATCTAACTATATCTACCTGACCAGATATATCTACCTGACCAGATATATCTACCTGACCAGATATATATACCTGACCAGATATATCTACCTGACCAGATATATCTAACACTATCTACCTGACCAGATACATATACCTGACCAGATATATCTACCTGACCAGATATATCTACCTGACCAGATATATCTACCTGACCAGATATATCTAACTATATCTACCTGAACAGATATATTTACCTGACCAGATATATCTACCTGACCAGATATATCTACCTGACCAGATATATCTAACTATATCTACCTGACCAGATATATTTACCTGACCAGATATATCTACCTGACCAGATATATCTACCTGACCAGATATATCTAACTATATCTCCCTGACCAGATATATCTACCTGACCAGATATATCTACCTGACCAGATATATTTACCTGACCAGATATATCTACCTGACCAGATATATCTAACACTATCTACCTGACCAGATACATATACCTGACCAGATATATCTACCTGACCAGATATATCTACCTGACCAGATACATCTACCTAACCAGATACATCTAGCTATATCTACCTGGCCAGATATATCTAACTATATCTACCTGACCAGATATATCTACCTGACCAGATATATCTAACTATATCTACCTGACCAGATATATCTACCTGACCAGATATATCTAACTATATCTACCTGACCAGATATATTTACCTGACCAGATAGATCTACCTGACCAGATATATCTAACTATATCTACCTGACCAGATATATCTACCTGACCAGATATATCTACCTGACCAGATATATTTACCTGACCAGATATATCTACCTGACCAGATATATCTAACACTATCTGCCTGACCAGATACATATACCTGACCAGATATATCTACCTGACCAGATATATCTACCTGACCAGATATATCTACCTGACCAGATATATCTACCTGACCAGATAAATCTACCTGACCAGATAAATCTACCTGACCAGATATTTCTAACTATATCTACCTGTCCAGATATATCTACCTGACCAGATATATCTACCTGACCAGTTCTATCTACCTGACCAGATATATCTACCTGGCCAGATATATCTAACTATATCTACCTGACCAGATATATCGACCTGACCAGATATATCTTAATGACCAGATATATCTAACTATATCTACCTGACCAGATACATCTACCTGACCAGATGTATCTACCTGACCAGATATATCTACCTGACCAGATATATCTAACTATATCTACCTAACCAGATATATCTAGCTATATCTACCTGACCAGATATATCTAACTATATCTACCTGACCAGATAAATCTACCTGACCAGATATATCTAACTATATCTACCTGACCAGATATATCTACCTGACCAGATATATCTACCTGGCCAGATACATCTACCTAACCAGATATATCTAGCTATATCTACCTGACCAGATATATCTAACTATATCTACCTGACCAGATATATCTACCTGACCAGATATATCTACCTGACCAGATATATCTACCTGACCAGATATATCTAACTATATCTACCTGACCAGATATATCTACCTGACCAGATATATCTAACTATATCTACCTGACCAGATGTATCTACCTGACCAGATGTATCTACCTGACCAGATATATCTAACTGACCAGATATTTCTAACTATATCTACCTGACCAGATACATCTACCTGTCCAGATATATCTACCTGACCAGATATATCTACCTGACCAGATACATCTACCTAACAAAATATATCTAGCTATATCTACCTGACCAGATATATCTAACTATATCTACCTGACCAGATATATCTAATTATATCTACCTGACCAGATATATCTACCTGACCAGATATATCTACCTGACCAGATATATCTACCTGACCAGATATATCTACCTGACCAGATATATCTACCTGACCAGATATATCTAACTATATCTACCTAACTAGATATATCTATCTATATCTACCTGACCATATATATCTAACTATATCTACCTGACCAGATATATCTACCTGACCAGATATATCTACCTGACCAGATATATCTACCTGACCAGATATATCTACCTGACCAGATATATCTAACTATATCTACCTGACCAGATACATCTACCTGACCAGATGTATCTACCTGACCAGATATTTCTAACTATATCTACCTGACCAGATACATCTACCTGTCTAGATATATCTACCTGACCAGATATATCTACCTGACCAGATATATTTACCTGACCAGATATATCTACCTGACCAGATATATCTAACACTATCTACCTGACCAGATACATATACCTGACCAGATATATCTACCTGACCAGATATATTTACCTGACCAGATATATCTACCTGACCAGATATATCTAACACTATCTACCTGACCAGATATATCTACCTGACCAGATATATCTACCTGACCAGATATATTTACCTGACCAGATATATCTACCTGACCAGATATATCTAACACTATCTACCTGACCAGATACATATACCTGACCAGATATATCTACCTGACCAGATATATCTACCTATATCTACCTGACCAGATATATCTACCTGACCAGATATATCTACCTGACCAGATATATCTACCTGACCAGATATATCTACCTGACCAGAAATATCTACCTGACCAGATATATCTAACTATATCTACCTGACCAGATATATCTACCTGACCAGATATATCTAACACTATCTACCTGACCAGATACATATACCTGACCAGATATATCTACCTGACCAGATATATCTACCTATATCTACCTGACCAGATATATCTACCTGACCAGATATATCTACCTGACCAGATATATCTACCTGACCAGATATATCTACCTGACCAGATATATCTACCTGACCAGATATATCTACCTGACCAGATATATCTACCTGACCAGAAATATCTACCTGACCAGATATATCTAACTATATCTACCTGACCAGATATATCTAACTATATCTACCTGACCAGATATATCTACCTGACCAGATAAATCTAACTATATCTACCTGACCAGATAAATCTAACTATATCTACCAGACAAGATATATCTAACTATATCTACCAGACAATATATATCTAACTATATCTACCTGACCAGATATATCTAACTATTTCTACCTGACCAGATATATCTACCTGACCAGATATATCTACCTGACCAGATATATCTACCTGACCAGATATATCTAACTATATCTACCTGACCAGATACATCTACCTGACCAGATATATCTACCTGACCAGATATATCTAACTATATCTACCTGACCAGATATATCTACCTGACCAGATATATCTAACTATATCTACCTGACCAGATATATCTAACTATATCTAACTGACCAGATATATCTACCTGACCAGATAAATCTACCTGACAAGATATATCTAACTATCTCTACCTGACTAGATATATCTACCTGACTAGATATATCTACCTGACAAGATATATCTACCTGACTAGATATATCTACCTATATCTACCTGACCAGATATATCTAACTATCTCTACCTGATCAGATATATCTAACTATATCTACTTGACCAGATATATTTAACTATATCTACCTGACCAGATATATCTACCTGACCAGATATATCTACCTATATCTACCTGACCAGATATATCTACCTATATCTACCTGACCAGATATATCTAACTATCTCTACCTGATCAGATTTATCTAACAATATCTACCTGACCAGATATATCTACCTGACTAGATATATCTACCTATATCTACCTGACCAGATATATCTAACTATCTCTACCTGATCAGATATATCTAACTGTATCTACCTGACCAGATATATTTAACTATATCTACCTGACCAGATATATCTGCCTGACCAGATATATCTACCTGACCAGATATATCTAACTATTTCTACCTGATAAGATATATTTAACTATATTTACCTGACCAGATATATCTACCTGACCAGATATATCTAACACTATCTGCCTGACCAGATACATATACCTGACCAGATATACAGTGGGGAGAACAAGTATTTGATACACTGCCGATTTTGCAGGTTTTCCTACTTACAAAGCATGTAGAGGTCTGTAATTTTTATCATAGGTACACTTCAACTGTGAGAGACGGAATCTAAAACAAAAATCCAGAAAATCACATTGTATGATTTTTAAATAATTAATTTGCATTTTATTGCATGACATAAGTATTTGATCACCTACCAACCAGTAAGAATTCCGGCTCTCACAGACCTGTTAGTTTTTCTTTAAGAAGCCCTCCTGTTCTCCACTCATTACCTGTATTAACTGCACCTGTTTGAACTCGTTACCTGTATAAAAGACACCTGTCCACACACTCAATCAAACAGATTCCAACCTCTCCACAATGGCCAAGACCAGAGAGCTGTGTAAGGACATCAGGGATAAAATTGTAGACCTGCACAAGGCTGGGATGGGCTACAGGACAATAGGCAAGCAGCTTGGTGAGAAGGAAACAACTGTTGGCGCAGTTATTAGAAAATGGAAGAAGTTCAAGATGACGGTCAATCACCCTCGGTCTGGGGCTCCATGCAAGATTTCACCTCGTGGGGCATCAATGATCATGAGGAAGGTGAGGGATCAGCCCAGAACTACACGGCAGGACCTGGTCAATGACCTGAAGAGAGCTGGGACCACAGTCTCAAAGAAAACCATTAGTAACACTCCGCCGTCATGGATTAAAATCCTGCAGCGCACGCAAGGTCCCCCTGCTTAAGCCAGTGCATGTCCAGGCCTGTCTGAAGTTTGCCAATGACCATCTGGATGATCCAGAGGAGGAATGGGAGAAGGTCATGTGGTCTGATGAGACAAAAATAGAGCTTTTTGGTCTAACTCCACTCGCCATGTTTGGAGGAAGAAGAAGTATGAGTACAACCCCAAGAACACCATCCCAACCGTGAAGCATGGAGGTGGAAACATCATTCTTTGGGGATGCTTTTCTGCAAAGCGGACAGGACGACTGCACCGTATTGAGGGGAGGATGGATGGGGCCATGTATCGCGAGATCTTGGCCAACAACCTCCTTCCCTCAGTAAGAGCATTGAAGATGGGTCGTGGCTGGGTCTTCCAGCATGACAACGACACGAAGCACACAGCCATGGCAACTAAGGAGTGGCTCCGTAAGAAGCATCTCAAGGTCCTGGAGTGGCCTAGCCAGTCTCCAGACCTGAACCCAATAGAAAATCTTTGGAGGGAGCTGAAAGTCCGTATTGCCCAGCGACAGCCCCAAAACCTGAAGGATCTGGAGAAGATCTGTAGGGAGGAGTGGGCCAAAATCCCTGCTGCAGTGTGTGCAAACCTAGTCAAGAACTACAGGAAACGTATGATCTCTGTAATTGCAAACAAAGGTTTCTGTACCAAATATTAAGTTCTGCTTTTCTGATGTATCAAATACTTATGTCATGCAATAAAATGCAAATTAATTACTTAAAATTCATACAATGTGATTTTCTGGATTTTTGTTTTAGATTCCGTCTCTCATAGTTGAAGTGTACCTATGATAAAAATTACAGACCTCTACATGCTTTGTAAGTAGGAAAACCTGCAAAATCGGCAGTGTATCAAATACTTGTTCTCCCCACTGTATCTACCTGACCAGATATATCTACCTGACCAGATATATCTACCTGACCAGATAAATCTACCTGACCAGATAAATCTACCTGACCAGATATTTCGAACTATATCTACCTAACCAGATATATCTAACTTTATCTACCTGTCCAGATATATCTAACTATATCTACCTGACCAGATATATCGAACTATAACTACCTGACCAGATACATCTACCTGACCAGATATATCTACCTGACCAGTTCTATCTACCTGACCAGATATATCTACCTGGCCAGATATATCTAACTATATCTACCTGACCAGATATATCTACCTGACCAGATATATCTTACTGACCAGATATATCTAACTATATCTACCTGACCAGATACATCTACCTGACCAGATGTATCTACCTGACCAGATATATCTACCTGACCAGATATATCTAACTATATCTACCTAACCAGATATATCTAGCTATATCTACCTGACCAGATATATCTAACTATATCTACCTGACCAGATAAATCTACCTGACCAGATATATCTAACTATATCTACCTGACCAGATATATCTACCTGACCAGATATATCTACCTGACCAGATATATCTACCTGACCAGATACATCTACCTAACCAGATATATCTAGCTATATCTACCTGACCAGATATATCTAACTATATCTACCTGACCAGATATATCTACCTGACCAGATATATCTACCTGACCAGATATATCTAACTATATCTACCTGACCAGATATATCTACCTGACCAGATATATCTAACTATATCTACCTGACCAGATACATCTACCTGACCAGATGTATCTACCTGACCAGATATATCTAACTGACCAGATATTTCTAACTATATCTACCTGACCAGATACATCTACCTGTCCAGATATATCTACCTGACCAGATATATCTACCTGACCAGATACATCTACCTAACAAAATATATCTAGCTATATCTACCTGACCAGATATATCTAACTATATCTACCTGACCAGATATATCTAATTATATCTACCTGACCAGATATATCTACCTGACCAGATATATCTACCTGACCAGATATATCTACCTGACCAGATATATCTACCTGACCAGATATATCTAACTATATCTACCTAACAAGATATATCTATCTATATCTACCTGACCAGATATATCTAACTATATCTACCTGACCAGATATATCTACCTATATCTACCTGACCAGATATATCTACCTGACCAGATATATCTAACAATATCTACCTTACCAGATACATCTACCTGACCAGATATATCTACCTGACCAGATATATCTACCTGACCAGATATATCTACCTGACCAGATATATCTAACTATATCTACCTGACCAGATACGTCTACCTGACCAGATGTATCTACCTGACCAGATATATCTAATTATATCTACCTGACCAGATATATCTACCTGACCAGATATATCTACCTGACCAGATATATCTACCTGACCAGATATATCTACCTGACCAGATATATCTAACTATATCTACCTAACAAGATATATCTAACTATATCTACCTGACCAGATATATCTACCTGACCAGATATATCTAACTATATCTACCTGACCAGATACATCTACCTGACCAGATGTATCTACCTGACCAGATATATCTAACTGACCAGATATTTCTAACTATATCTACCTGACCAGATACATCTACCTGTCCAGATATATCTACCTGACCAGATATATCTACCTGACCAGATACATCTACCTAACAAAATATATCTAGCTATATCTACCTGACCAGATATATCTAACTATATCTACCTGACCAGATATATCTAATTATATCTACCTGACCAGATATATCTACCTGACCAGATATATCTACCTGACCAGATATATCTACCTGACCAGATATATCTACCTGACCAGATATATCTAACTATATCTACCTAACAAGATATATCTATCTATATCTACCTGACCAGATATATCTAACTATATCTACCTGACCAGATATATCTACCTGACCAGATATATCTACCTGACCAGATATATCTACCTGACCAGATATATCTAACTATATCTACCTAACAAGATATATCTATCTATATCTACCTGACCAGATATATCTACCTATATCTACCTGACCAGATATATCTACCTGACCAGATATATCTAACAATATCTACCTTACCAGATACATCTACCTGACCAGATATATCTACCTGACCAGATATATCTACCTGACCAGATATATCTAACTATATCTACCTGACCAGATACGTCTACCTGACCAGATGTATCTACCTGACCAGATATATCTAATTATATCTACCTGACCAGATATATCTACCTGACCAGATATATCTACCTGACCAGATATATCTACCTGACCAGATATATCTACCTGACCAGATACATCTACCTAACCAGATATATCTAGCTATATCTACCTGACCAGATAGATCTAACTATATCTACCTGACCAGATATATCTACCTGACCAGATATATCTACCTGACCAGATATATCTAACAATATCTACCTTACCAGATACATCTACCTAACCAGATATATCTACCTGACCAGATATATCTACCTGACCAGATATATCTACCTGACCAGATATATCTACCTGACCAGATATATCTACCTGACCAGATATATCTAACACTATCTACCTGACCAGATATATCTACCTGACCAGATATATCTACCTGACCAGATACATCTACCTGACCAGATATATCTACCTGACCAGATACATCTACCTAACCAGATATATCTAGCTATATCTACCTGACCAGATATATCTACCTGACCAGATATATCTAACTATATCTACCTAACAAGATATATCTATCTATATCTACCTGACCAGATATATCTAACTATATCTACCTGACCAGATATATCTACCTATATCTACCTGACCAGATATATCTACCTGACCAGATATATCTAACAATATCTACCTTACCAGATACATCTACCTAACCAGATATATCTAGCTATATCTACCTGACCAGATATATCTAACTATATCTACCTGACCAGATATATCTACCTGACCAGATATATCTACCTGACCAGATATATCTACCTGACCAGATATATCTAACTATATCTACCTGACCAGATATATCTACCTGACCAGATATATCTAACTATATCTACCTGACCAGATGTATCTACCTGACCAGATGTATCTACCTGACCAGATATATCTAACTGACCAGATATTTCTAACTATATCTACCTGACCAGATACATCTACCTGTCCAGATATATCTACCTGACCAGATATATCTACCTGACCAGATACATCTACCTAACAAAATATATCTAGCTATATCTACCTGACCAGATATATCTAACTATATCTACCTGACCAGATATATCTAATTATATCTACCTGACCAGATATATCTACCTGACCAGATATATCTACCTGACCAGATATATCTACCTGACCAGATATATCTACCTGACCAGATATATCTACCTGACCAGATATATCTAACTATATCTACCTAACTAGATATATCTATCTATATCTACCTGACCATATATATCTAACTATATCTACCTGACCAGATATATCTACCTGACCAGATATATCTACCTGACCAGATATATCTACCTGACCAGATATATCTACCTGACCAGATATATCTAACTATATCTACCTGACCAGATACATCTACCTGACCAGATGTATCTACCTGACCAGATATTTCTAACTATATCTACCTGACCAGATACATCTACCTGTCTAGATATATCTACCTGACCAGATATATCTACCTGACCAGATATATTTACCTGACCAGATATATCTACCTGACCAGATATATCTAACACTATCTACCTGACCAGATACATATACCTGACCAGATATATCTACCTGACCAGATATATTTACCTGACCAGATATATCTACCTGACCAGATATATCTAACACTATCTACCTGACCAGATATATCTACCTGACCAGATATATCTACCTGACCAGATATATTTACCTGACCAGATATATCTACCTGACCAGATATATCTAACACTATCTACCTGACCAGATACATATACCTGACCAGATATATCTACCTGACCAGATATATCTACCTATATCTACCTGACCAGATATATCTACCTGACCAGATATATCTACCTGACCAGATATATCTACCTGACCAGATATATCTACCTGACCAGAAATATCTACCTGACCAGATATATCTAACTATATCTACCTGACCAGATATATCTACCTGACCAGATATATCTAACACTATCTACCTGACCAGATACATATACCTGACCAGATATATCTACCTGACCAGATATATCTACCTATATCTACCTGACCAGATATATCTACCTGACCAGATATATCTACCTGACCAGATATATCTACCTGACCAGATATATCTACCTGACCAGATATATCTACCTGACCAGATATATCTACCTGACCAGATATATCTACCTGACCAGAAATATCTACCTGACCAGATATATCTAACTATATCTACCTGACCAGATATATCTAACTATATCTACCTGACCAGATATATCTACCTGACCAGATAAATCTAACTATATCTACCTGACCAGATAAATCTAACTATATCTACCAGACAAGATATATCTAACTATATCTACCAGACAATATATATCTAACTATATCTACCTGACCAGATATATCTAACTATTTCTACCTGACCAGATATATCTACCTGACCAGATATATCTACCTGACCAGATATATCTACCTGACCAGATATATCTAACTATATCTACCTGACCAGATACATCTACCTGACCAGATATATCTACCTGACCAGATATATCTAACTATATCTACCTGACCAGATATATCTACCTGACCAGATATATCTAACTATATCTACCTGACCAGATATATCTAACTATATCTAACTGACCAGATATATCTACCTGACCAGATAAATCTACCTGACAAGATATATCTAACTATCTCTACCTGACTAGATATATCTACCTGACTAGATATATCTACCTGACAAGATATATCTACCTGACTAGATATATCTACCTATATCTACCTGACCAGATATATCTAACTATCTCTACCTGATCAGATATATCTAACTATATCTACTTGACCAGATATATTTAACTATATCTACCTGACCAGATATATCTACCTGACCAGATATATCTACCTATATCTACCTGACCAGATATATCTACCTATATCTACCTGACCAGATATATCTAACTATCTCTACCTGATCAGATTTATCTAACAATATCTACCTGACCAGATATATCTACCTGACTAGATATATCTACCTATATCTACCTGACCAGATATATCTAACTATCTCTACCTGATCAGATATATCTAACTGTATCTACCTGACCAGATATATTTAACTATATCTACCTGACCAGATATATCTGCCTGACCAGATATATCTACCTGACCAGATATATCTAACTATTTCTACCTGATAAGATATATTTAACTATATTTACCTGACCAGATATATCTACCTGACCAGATATATCTAACACTATCTGCCTGACCAGATACATATACCTGACCAGATATACAGTGGGGAGAACAAGTATTTGATACACTGCCGATTTTGCAGGTTTTCCTACTTACAAAGCATGTAGAGGTCTGTAATTTTTATCATAGGTACACTTCAACTGTGAGAGACGGAATCTAAAACAAAAATCCAGAAAATCACATTGTATGATTTTTAAATAATTAATTTGCATTTTATTGCATGACATAAGTATTTGATCACCTACCAACCAGTAAGAATTCCGGCTCTCACAGACCTGTTAGTTTTTCTTTAAGAAGCCCTCCTGTTCTCCACTCATTACCTGTATTAACTGCACCTGTTTGAACTCGTTACCTGTATAAAAGACACCTGTCCACACACTCAATCAAACAGATTCCAACCTCTCCACAATGGCCAAGACCAGAGAGCTGTGTAAGGACATCAGGGATAAAATTGTAGACCTGCACAAGGCTGGGATGGGCTACAGGACAATAGGCAAGCAGCTTGGTGAGAAGGAAACAACTGTTGGCGCAGTTATTAGAAAATGGAAGAAGTTCAAGATGACGGTCAATCACCCTCGGTCTGGGGCTCCATGCAAGATTTCACCTCGTGGGGCATCAATGATCATGAGGAAGGTGAGGGATCAGCCCAGAACTACACGGCAGGACCTGGTCAATGACCTGAAGAGAGCTGGGACCACAGTCTCAAAGAAAACCATTAGTAACACTCCGCCGTCATGGATTAAAATCCTGCAGCGCACGCAAGGTCCCCCTGCTTAAGCCAGTGCATGTCCAGGCCTGTCTGAAGTTTGCCAATGACCATCTGGATGATCCAGAGGAGGAATGGGAGAAGGTCATGTGGTCTGATGAGACAAAAATAGAGCTTTTTGGTCTAACTCCACTCGCCATGTTTGGAGGAAGAAGAAGTATGAGTACAACCCCAAGAACACCATCCCAACCGTGAAGCATGGAGGTGGAAACATCATTCTTTGGGGATGCTTTTCTGCAAAGTGGACAGGACGACTGCACCGTATTGAGGGGAGGATGGATGGGGCCATGTATCGCGAGATCTTGGCCAACAACCTCCTTCCCTCAGTAAGAGCATTGAAGATGGGTCGTGGCTGGGTCTTCCAGCATGACAACGACACGAAGCACACAGCCATGGCAACTAAGGAGTGGCTCCGTAAGAAGCATCTCAAGGTCCTGGAGTGGCCTAGCCAGTCTCCAGACCTGAACCCAATAGAAAATCTTTGGAGGGAGCTGAAAGTCCGTATTGCCCAGCGACAGCCCCAAAACCTGAAGGATCTGGAGAAGATCTGTAGGGAGGAGTGGGCCAAAATCCCTGCTGCAGTGTGTGCAAACCTAGTCAAGAACTACAGGAAACGTATGATCTCTGTAATTGCAAACAAAGGTTTCTGTACCAAATATTAAGTTCTGCTTTTCTGATGTATCAAATACTTATGTCATGCAATAAAATGCAAATTAATTACTTAAAATTCATACAATGTGATTTTCTGGATTTTTGTTTTAGATTCCGTCTCTCATAGTTGAAGTGTACCTATGATAAAAATTACAGACCTCTACATGCTTTGTAAGTAGGAAAACCTGCAAAATCGGCAGTGTATCAAATACTTGTTCTCCCCACTGTATCTACCTGACCAGATATATCTACCTGACCAGATATATCTACCTGACCAGATAAATCTACCTGACCAGATAAATCTACCTGACCAGATATTTCGAACTATATCTACCTAACCAGATATATCTAACTTTATCTACCTGTCCAGATATATCTAACTATATCTACCTGACCAGATATATCGAACTATAACTACCTGACCAGATACATCTACCTGACCAGATATATCTACCTGACCAGTTCTATCTACCTGACCAGATATATCTACCTGGCCAGATATATCTAACTATATCTACCTGACCAGATATATCTACCTGACCAGATATATCTTACTGACCAGATATATCTAACTATATCTACCTGACCAGATACATCTACCTGACCAGATGTATCTACCTGACCAGATATATCTACCTGACCAGATATATCTAACTATATCTACCTAACCAGATATATCTAGCTATATCTACCTGACCAGATATATCTAACTATATCTACCTGACCAGATAAATCTACCTGACCAGATATATCTAACTATATCTACCTGACCAGATATATCTACCTGACCAGATATATCTACCTGACCAGATATATCTACCTGACCAGATACATCTACCTAACCAGATATATCTAGCTATATCTACCTGACCAGATATATCTAACTATATCTACCTGACCAGATATATCTACCTGACCAGATATATCTACCTGACCAGATATATCTAACTATATCTACCTGACCAGATATATCTACCTGACCAGATATATCTAACTATATCTACCTGACCAGATACATCTACCTGACCAGATGTATCTACCTGACCAGATATATCTAACTGACCAGATATTTCTAACTATATCTACCTGACCAGATACATCTACCTGTCCAGATATATCTACCTGACCAGATATATCTACCTGACCAGATACATCTACCTAACAAAATATATCTAGCTATATCTACCTGACCAGATATATCTAACTATATCTACCTGACCAGATATATCTAATTATATCTACCTGACCAGATATATCTACCTGACCAGATATATCTACCTGACCAGATATATCTACCTGACCAGATATATCTACCTGACCAGATATATCTAACTATATCTACCTAACAAGATATATCTATCTATATCTACCTGACCAGATATATCTAACTATATCTACCTGACCAGATATATCTACCTATATCTACCTGACCAGATATATCTACCTGACCAGATATATCTAACAATATCTACCTTACCAGATACATCTACCTGACCAGATATATCTACCTGACCAGATATATCTACCTGACCAGATATATCTACCTGACCAGATATATCTAACTATATCTACCTGACCAGATACGTCTACCTGACCAGATGTATCTACCTGACCAGATATATCTAATTATATCTACCTGACCAGATATATCTACCTGACCAGATATATCTACCTGACCAGATATATCTACCTGACCAGATAAATCTACCTGACCAGATATATCTAACTATATCTACCTAACAAGATATATCTAACTATATCTACCTGACCAGATATATCTACCTGACCAGATATATCTAACTATATCTACCTGACCAGATACATCTACCTGACCAGATGTATCTACCTGACCAGATATATCTAACTGACCAGATATTTCTAACTATATCTACCTGACCAGATACATCTACCTGTCCAGATATATCTACCTGACCAGATATATCTACCTGACCAGATACATCTACCTAACAAAATATATCTAGCTATATCTACCTGACCAGATATATCTAACTATATCTACCTGACCAGATATATCTAATTATATCTACCTGACCAGATATATCTACCTGACCAGATATATCTACCTGACCAGATATATCTACCTGACCAGATATATCTACCTGACCAGATATATCTAACTATATCTACCTAACAAGATATATCTATCTATATCTACCTGACCAGATATATCTAACTATATCTACCTGACCAGATATATCTACCTGACCAGATATATCTACCTGACCAGATATATCTACCTGACCAGATATATCTAACTATATCTACCTAACAAGATATATCTATCTATATCTACCTGACCAGATATATCTACCTATATCTACCTGACCAGATATATCTACCTGACCAGATATATCTAACAATATCTACCTTACCAGATACATCTACCTGACCAGATATATCTACCTGACCAGATATATCTACCTGACCAGATATATCTAACTATATCTACCTGACCAGATACGTCTACCTGACCAGATGTATCTACCTGACCAGATATATCTAATTATATCTACCTGACCAGATATATCTACCTGACCAGATATATCTACCTGACCAGATATATCTACCTGACCAGATATATCTACCTGACCAGATACATCTACCTAACCAGATATATCTAGCTATATCTACCTGACCAGATAGATCTAACTATATCTACCTGACCAGATATATCTACCTGACCAGATATATCTACCTGACCAGATATATCTAACAATATCTACCTTACCAGATACATCTACCTAACCAGATATATCTACCTGACCAGATATATCTACCTGACCAGATATATCTACCTGACCAGATATATCTACCTGACCAGATATATCTACCTGACCAGATATATCTAACACTATCTACCTGACCAGATATATCTACCTGACCAGATATATCTACCTGACCAGATACATCTACCTGACCAGATATATCTACCTGACCAGATACATCTACCTAACCAGATATATCTAGCTATATCTACCTGACCAGATATATCTACCTGACCAGATATATCTAACTATATCTACCTAACAAGATATATCTATCTATATCTACCTGACCAGATATATCTAACTATATCTACCTGACCAGATATATCTACCTATATCTACCTGACCAGATATATCTACCTGACCAGATATATCTAACAATATCTACCTTACCAGATACATCTACCTGACCAGATATATCTACCTGACCAGATATATCTACCTGACCAGATATATCTACCTGACCAGATATATCTAACTATATCTACCTGACCAGATACGTCTACCTGACCAGATGTATCTACCTGACCAGATATATCTAATTATATCTACCTGACCAGATATATCTACCTGACCAGATATATCTACCTGACCAGATATATCTACCTGACCAGATATATCTACCTGACCAGATATATCTAACTATATCTACCTAACAAGATATATCTAACTATATCTACCTGACCAGATATATCTACCTGACCAGATATATCTAACTATTACTACCTGACCAGATACATCTACCTGACCAGATGTATCTACCTGACCAGATATATCTAACTGACCAGATATTTCTAACTATATCTACCTGACCAGATACATCTACCTGTCCAGATATATCTACCTGACCAGATATATCTACCTGACCAGATACATCTACCTAACAAAATATATCTAGCTATATCTACCTGACCAGATATATCTAACTATATCTACCTGACCAGATATATCTAATTATATCTACCTGACCAGATATATCTACCTGACCAGATATATCTACCTGACCAGATATATCTACCTGACCAGATATATCTACCTGACCAGATATATCTAACTATATCTACCTAACAAGATATATCTATCTATATCTACCTGACCAGATATATCTAACTATATCTACCTGACCAGATATATCTACCTGACCAGATATATCTACCTGACCAGATATATCTACCTGACCAGATATATCTAACTATATCTACCTAACAAGATATATCTATCTATATCTACCTGACCAGATATATCTAACTATATCTACCTGACCAGATATATCTAATTATATCTACCTGACCAGATATATCTACCTGACCAGATATATCTACCTGACCAGATATATCTACCTGACCAGATATATCTACCTGACCAGATATATCTAACTATATCTACCTAACAAGATATATCTATCTATATCTACCTGACCAGATATATCTACCTATATCTACCTGACCAGATATATCTACCTGACCAGATATATCTAACAATATCTACCTTACCAGATACATCTACCTGACCAGATATATCTACCTGACCAGATATATCTACCTGACCAGATATATCTAACTATATCTACCTGACCAGATACGTCTACCTGACCAGATGTATCTACCTGACCAGATATATCTAATTATATCTACCTGACCAGATATATCTACCTGACCAGATATATCTACCTGACCAGATATATCTACCTGACCAGATATATCTACCTGACCAGATACATCTACCTAACCAGATATATCTAGCTATATCTACCTGACCAGATAGATCTAACTATATCTACCTGACCAGATATATCTACCTGACCAGATATATCTACCTGACCAGATATATCTAACAATATCTACCTTACCAGATACATCTACCTAACCAGATATATCTACCTGACCAGATATATCTACCTGACCAGATATATCTACCTGACCAGATATATCTACCTGACCAGATATATCTACCTGACCAGATATATCTAACACTATCTACCTGACCAGATATATCTACCTGACCAGATATATCTACCTGACCAGATACATCTACCTGACCAGATATATCTACCTGACCAGATACATCTACCTAACCAGATATATCTAGCTATATCTACCTGACCAGATATATCTAACAATATCTACCTTACCAGATACATCTACCTGACCAGATATATCTACCTGACCAGATATATCTACCTGACCAGATATATCTACCTGACCAGATATATCTAACTATATCTACCTGACCAGATATATCTAACTATATCTACCTGACCAGATACATCTGCCTGACCAGATGTATCTACCTGACCAGATATATCTACCTGACCAGATATTTCTAACTATATCTACATGACCAGATATATCTACCTGACCAGATATATCTACCTGACCAGATATATCTAACTATATCTACCTGACCAGATATATCTAACTATATCTACCTGACCAGATATATTTACCTGACCAGATATATCTACCTGACCAGATATATCTAACTATATCTACCTGACCAGATATATCTACCTGACCAGATATATCTACCTGACCAAATATATTTACCTGACCAGATATATCTACCTGACCAGATATATCTAACACTATCTAACTGACCAGATACATCTACCTGACCAGATATATCTACCTGACCAGATATATCTACCTGACCAAATACATCTACCTAACCAGATATATCTCGCTATATCTACCTGACCAGATATATCTACCTGACCAAATACATCTACCTAACCAGATATATCTCGCTATATCTACCTGACCAGATATATCTAACTATATCTACCTGACCAGATATATCTACCTGACCAGATATATCTACCTGACCAGATATATCTACCTGACCAGATATATCTACCTGACCAGATATATCTAACTATATCTACCTGACCAGATATATCTAACACTATCTACCTGACCAGATACATCTACCTGACCAGATATATCTACCTGACCAGATATATCTACCTGACCAAATACATCTACCTAACCAGATATATCTCGCTATATCTACCTGACCAGATATATCTAACTATATCTAACTGACCAGATATATCTACCTGACCAGATATATCTACCTGACCAGATATATATACCTGACCAGATATATCTACCTGACCAGATATATCTCGCTATATCTACCTGACCAGATATATCTAACTATATCTACCTGACCAGATATATCTAACACTATCTACCTGACCAGATACATCTACCTGACCAGATATATCTACCTGACCAGATATATCTACCTGACCAAATACATCTACCTAACCAGATATATCTCGCTATATCTACCTGACCAGATATATCTAACTATATCTACCTGACCAGATATATCTACCTGACCAGATATATATACCTGACCAGATATATCTACCTGACCAGATATATCTAACACTATCTACCTGACCAGATACATATACCTGACCAGATATATCTACCTGACCAGATATATCTACCTGACCAGATATATCTACCTGACCAGATATATCTACCTGACTAGATATATCTAACTATATCTACCTGACCAGATATATTTACCTGACCAGATATATCTACCTGACCAGATATATCTACCTGACCAGATATATCTAACTATATCTCCCTGACCAGATATATCTACCTGACCAGATATATCTACCTGACCAGATATATCTACCTGACCAGATATATTTACCTGACCAGATATATCTACCTGACCAGATATATCTAACACTATCTACCTGACCAGATACATATACCTGACCAGATATATCTACCTGACCAGATATATCTACCTGACCAGATACATCTACCTAACCAGATACATCTAGCTATATCTACCTGACCAGATACATCTACCTAACCAGATACATCTAGCTATATCTACCTGGCCAGATATATCTAACTATATCTACCTGACCAGATATATCTACCTGACCAGATATATCTAACTATATCTACCTGACCAGATATATCTACCTGACCAGATATATCTGCCTGACCAGATATATCTAACTATATCTACCTGACCAGATATATTTACCTGACCAGATAGATCTACCTGACCAGATATATCTAACTATATCTACCTGACCAGATATATCTACCTGACCAGATATATCTACCTGACCAGATATATTTACCTGACCAGATATATCTACCTGACCAGATATATCTAACACTATCTGCCTGACCAGATACATATACCTGACCAGATATATCTACCTGACCAGATATATCTACCTGACCAGATATATCTACCTGACCAGATAAATCTACCTGACCAGATAAATCTACCTGACCAGATATTTCTAACTATATCTACCTAACCAGATATATCTAACTATATCTACCTGTCCAGATATATCTACCTGACCAGATATATCTACCTGACCAGTTCTATCTACCTGACCAGATATATCTACCTGGCCAGATATATCTAACTATATCTACCTGACCAGATATATCGACCTGACCAGATATATCTTAATGACCAGATATATCTAACTATATCTACCTGACCAGATACATCTACCTGACCAGATGTATCTACCTGACCAGATATATCTACCTGACCAGATATATCTAACTATATCTACCTAACCAGATATATCTAGCTATATCTACCTGACCAGATATATCTAACTATATCTACCTGACCAGATAAATCTACCTGACCAGATATATCTAACTATATCTACCTGACCAGATATATCTACCTGACCAGATATATCTACCTGACCAGATACATCTACCTAACCAGATATATCTAGCTATATCTACCTGACCAGATATATCTAACTATATCTACCTGACCAGATATATCTACCTGACCAGATATATCTACCTGACCAGATATATCTACCTGACCAGATATATCTAACTATATCTACCTGACCAGATATATCTACCTGACCAGATATATCTAACTATATCTACCTGACCAGATACATCTACCTGACCAGATGTATCTACCTGACCAGATATATCTAACTGACCAGATATTTCTAACTATATCTACCTGACCAGATACATCTACCTGTCCAGATATATCTACCTGACCAGATATATCTACCTGACCAGATACATCTACCTAACAAAATATATCTAGCTATATCTACCTGACCAGATATATCTAACTATATCTACCTGACCAGATATATCTAATTATATCTACCTGACCAGATATATCTACCTGACCAGATATATCTACCTGACCAGATATATCTACCTGACCAGATATATCTACCTGACCAGATATATCTACCTGACCAGATATATCTAACTATATCTACCTAACAAGATATATCTATCTATATCTACCTGACCAGATATATCTAACTATATCTACCTGACCAGATATATCTACCTATATCTACCTGACCAGATATATCTACCTGACCAGATATATCTAACAATATCTACCTTACCAGATACATCTACCTGACCAGATATATCTACCTGACCAGATATATCTACCTGACCAGATATATCTACCTGACCAGATATATCTAACTATATCTACCTGACCAGATACGTCTACCTGACCAGATGTATCTACCTGACCAGATATATCTAATTATATCTACCTGACCAGATATATCTACCTGACCAGATATATCTACCTGACCAGATATATCTACCTGACCAGATATATCTACCTGACCAGATATATCTACCTGACCAGATATATCTAACTATATCTACCTAACAAGATATATCTAACTATATCTACCTGACCAGATATATCTACCTGACCAGATATATCTAACTATATCTACCTGACCAGATACATCTACCTGACCAGATGTATCTACCTGACCAGATGTATCTACCTGACCAGATATATCTAACTGACCAGATATTTCTAACTATATCTACCTGACCAGATACATCTACCTGTCCAGATATATCTACCTGACCAGATATATCTACCTGACCAGATACATCTACCTAACAAAATATATATAGCTATATCTACCTGACCAGATATATCTAACTATATCTACCTGACCAGATATATCTAATTATATCTACCTGACCAGATATATCTACCTGACCAGATATATCTACCTGACCAGATATATCTACCTGACCAGATATATCTAACTATATCTACCTGACCAGATACGTCTACCTGACCAGATGTATCTACCTGACCAGATATATCTAATTATATCTACCTGACCAGATATATCTACCTGACCAGATATATCTACCTGACCAGATATATCTACCTGACCAGATATATCTACCTGACCAGATATATCTACCTGACCAGATATATCTACCTGACCAGATATATCTACCTGACCAGATATATCTAACTATATCTACCTAACAAGATATATCTAACTATATCTACCTGACCAGATATATCTACCTGACCAGATATATCTACCTGACCAGATATATCTAACTATATCTACCTAACAAGATATATCTATCTATATCTACCTGACCAGATATATCTAACTATATCTACCTGACCAGATATATCTACCTACAGTGGGGAGAACAAGTATTTGATACACTGCCGATTTTGCAGGTTTTCCTACTTACAAAGCATGTAGAGGTCTGTAATTTTTATCATAGGTACACTTCAACTGTGAGAGACGTAATCTAAAACAAAAATCCAGAAAATCACATTGTATGATTTTTAAGTAATTAATTTGCATTTTATTGCATGACATAAGTATTTGATCACTTACCAACCAGTAAGAATTCCGGCTCTCACAGACCTGTTCGTTTTTCTTTAAGAAGCCCTCCTGTTCTCCACTCATTACCTGTATCAACTGCACCTGTTTGAACTCGTTACCTGTATAAAAGACACCTGTCCACACACTCAATCAAACAGACTCCAACCTCTCCACAATGGCCAAGACCAGAGAGCTGTGTAGGGACATCAAGGATAAAATTGTAGACCTGCACAAGGCTGGGATGGGCTACAGGACAATAGGGAAGCAGCTTGGTGAGAAGGCAACAACTGTTGGCGCAATTATTAGAAAATGGAAGAAGTTCAAGATGATGGTCAATCACCCTCGGTCTGGGGCTCCATGCAAGATCTCACCTCGTGGGGCATCAATGATCATGAGGAAGGTGAGGGATCAGCCCAGAACTACACGGCAGGACCTGGTCAATGACCTGAAGAGAGCTGGGACCACAGTCTCAAAGAAAACCATTAGTAACACACTACGCCGTCATGGATTAAAATCCTGCAGCGCACGCAAGGTCCCCCTGCTCAAGCCAGCGCATGTCCAGGCCCGTCTGAAGTTTGCCAATGACCATCTGGATGATCCAGAGGAGGAATGGGAGAAGGTCATGTGGTCTGATGAGACAAAAATAGAGCTTTTTGGTCTAAACTCCACTCGCGGTGTTTGGAGGAAGAAGAAGGATGAGTACAACCCCAAGAACACCATCCCAACCGTGAAGCATGGAGGTGGAAACATCATTCTTTGGGGATGCTTTTCTGCAAAGGGGACAGGATGACTACACCGTATTGAGCGGAGGATGGATGGGGCCATGTATCGCAAGATCTTGGCCAACAGCCTCCTTCCCTCAGTAAGAGCATTGAAGATGGGTCGTGGCTGGGTCTTCCAGCATGACAACGACCCAAAACACACAGCCAGGGCAACTAAGGAGTGGCTCCGTAAGAAGCATCTCAAGGTCCTGGAGTGGCCTAGCCAGTCTCCAGACCTGAACCCAATAGAAAATCTTTGGAGGGAGCTGAAAGTCCGTATTGCCCAGCGACAGCCCCGAAACCTGAAGGATCTGGAGAAGGTCTGTATGGAGGCGTGGGCCAAAATCCCTGCTGCAGTGTGTGCAAACCTGGTCAAGAACTACAGGAAACGTATGATCTCTGTAATTGCAAACAAAGGTTTCTGTACCAAATATTAAGTTCTGCTTTTCTGATGTATCAAATACTTATGTCATGCAATAAAATGCAAATTAATTACTTAAAAATCATACAATGTGATTTTCTGGATTTTTGTTTTAGATTCCGTCTCTCACAGTTGAAGTGTACCTATGACAAAAATTACAGACCTCTACATGCTTTGTAAGTAGGACAACCTGCAAAATCGGCAGTGTATCAAATACTTGTTCTCCCCACTGTATATCTACCTGACCAGATATATCTACCTGACCAGATATATCTAACAATATCTACCTTACCAGATACATCTACCTGACCAGATATATCTACCTGACCAGATATATCTACCTGACCAGATATATCTACCTGACCAGATATATCTAACTATATCTACCTGACCAGATACGTCTACCTGACCAGATGTATCTACCTGACCAGATATATCTAATTATATCTACCTGACCAGATATATCTACCTGACCAGATATATCTACCTGACCAGATATATCTACCTGACCAGATATATCTACCTGACCAGATATATCTAACACTATCTACCTGACCAGATACATCTACCTGACCAGATATATCTACCTGACCAGATATATCTACCTGACCAGATACATCTACCTGACCAGATATATCTACCTGACCAGATACATCTACCTAACCAGATATATCTAGCTATATCTACCTGACCAGATATATCTAACAATATCTACCTTACCAGATACATCTACCTGACCAGATATATCTACCTGACCAGATATATCTACCTGACCAGATATATCTACCTGACCAGATATATCTGCCTGACCAGATATATCTAACTATATCTACCTGACCAGATATATTTACCTGACCAGATAGATCTACCTGACCAGATATATCTAACTATATCTACCTGACCAGATATATCTACCTGACCAGATATATCTACCTGACCAGATATATTTACCTGACCAGATATATCTACCTGACCAGATATATCTAACACTATCTGCCTGACCAGATACATATACCTGACCAGATATATCTACCTGACCAGATATATCTACCTGACCAGATATATCTACCTGACCAGATAAATCTACCTGACCAGATAAATCTACCTGACCAGATATTTCTAACTATATCTACCTAACCAGATATATCTAACTATATCTACGTGTCCAGATATATCTACCTGACCAGATATATCTACCTGACCAGTTCTATCTACCTGACCAGATATATCTACCTGGCCAGATATATCTAACTATATCTACCTGACCAGATATATCGACCTGACCAGATATATCTTAATGACCAGATATATCTAACTATATCTACCTGACCAGATACATCTACCTGACCAGATGTATCTACCTGACCAGATATATCTACCTGACCAGATATATCTAACTATATCTACCTAACCAGATATATCTAGCTATATCTACCTGACCAGATATATCTAACTATATCTACCTGACCAGATAAATCTACCTGACCAGATATATCTAACTATATCTACCTGACCAGATATATCTACCTGACCAGATATATCTACCTGACCAGATACATCTACCTAACCAGATATATCTAGCTATATCTACCTGACCAGATATATCTAACTATATCTACCTGACCAGATGTATCTACCTGACCAGATATATCTACCTGACCAGATATATCTAACTATATCTACCTAACCAGATATATCTAGCTATATCTACCTGACCAGATATATCTAACTATATCTACCTGACCAGATAAATCTACCTGACCAGATATATCTAACTATATCTACCTGACCAGATATATCTACCTGACCAGATATATCTACCTGACCAGATACATCTACCTAACCAGATATATCTAGCTATATCTACCTGACCAGATATATCTAACTATATCTACCTGACCAGATATATCTACCTGACCAGATATATCTAACTATATCTACCTGACCAGATATATCTAACTATATCTACCTGACCAGATATATTTACCTGACCAGATATATCTACCTGACCAGATATATCTAACTATATCTACCTGACCAGATATATCTACCTGACCAGATATATCTACCTGACCAAATATATTTACCTGACCAGATATATCTACCTGACCAGATATATCTAACACTATCTAACTGACCAGATACATCTACCTGACCAGATATATCTACCTGACCAGATATATCTACCTGACCAAATACATCTACCTAACCAGATATATCTCGCTATATCTACCTGACCAGATATATCTACCTGACCAAATACATCTACCTAACCAGATATATCTCGCTATATCTACCTGACCAGATATATCTAACTATATCTACCTGACCAGATATATCTACCTGACCAGATATATCTACCTGACCAGATATATCTACCTGACCAGATATATCTACCTGACCAGATATATCTAACTATATCTACCTGACCAGATATATCTAACACTATCTACCTGACCAGATACATCTACCTGACCAGATATATCTACCTGACCAGATATATCTACCTGACCAAATACATCTACCTAACCAGATATATCTCGCTATATCTACCTGACCAGATATATCTAACTATATCTAACTGACCAGATATATCTACCTGACCAGATATATCTACCTGACCAGATATATATACCTGACCAGATATATCTACCTGACCAGATATATCTCGCTATATCTACCTGACCAGATATATCTAACTATATCTACCTGACCAGATATATCTAACACTATCTACCTGACCAGATACATCTACCTGACCAGATATATCTACCTGACCAGATATATCTACCTGACCAAATACATCTACCTAACCAGATATATCTCGCTATATCTACCTGACCAGATATATCTAACTATATCTACCTGACCAGATATATCTACCTGACCAGATATATATACCTGACCAGATATATCTACCTGACCAGATATATCTAACACTATCTACCTGACCAGATACATATACCTGACCAGATATATCTACCTGACCAGATATATCTACCTGACCAGATATATCTACCTGACCAGATATATCTACCTGACTAGATATATCTAACTATATCTACCTGACCAGATATATTTACCTGACCAGATATATCTACCTGACCAGATATATCTACCTGACCAGATATATCTAACTATATCTCCCTGACCAGATATATCTACCTGACCAGATATATCTACCTGACCAGATATATCTACCTGACCAGATATATTTACCTGACCAGATATATCTACCTGACCAGATATATCTAACACTATCTACCTGACCAGATACATATACCTGACCAGATATATCTACCTGACCAGATATATCTACCTGACCAGATACATCTACCTAACCAGATACATCTAGCTATATCTACCTGACCAGATACATCTACCTAACCAGATACATCTAGCTATATCTACCTGGCCAGATATATCTAACTATATCTACCTGACCAGATATATCTACCTGACCAGATATATCTAACTATATCTACCTGACCAGATATATCTACCTGACCAGATATATCTGCCTGACCAGATATATCTAACTATATCTACCTGACCAGATATATTTACCTGACCAGATAGATCTACCTGACCAGATATATCTAACTATATCTACCTGACCAGATATATCTACCTGACCAGATATATCTACCTGACCAGATATATTTACCTGACCAGATATATCTACCTGACCAGATATATCTAACACTATCTGCCTGACCAGATACATATACCTGACCAGATATATCTACCTGACCAGATATATCTACCTGACCAGATATATCTACCTGACCAGATAAATCTACCTGACCAGATAAATCTACCTGACCAGATATTTCTAACTATATCTACCTAACCAGATATATCTAACTATATCTACCTGTCCAGATATATCTACCTGACCAGATATATCTACCTGACCAGTTCTATCTACCTGACCAGATATATCTACCTGGCCAGATATATCTAACTATATCTACCTGACCAGATATATCGACCTGACCAGATATATCTTAATGACCAGATATATCTAACTATATCTACCTGACCAGATACATCTACCTGACCAGATGTATCTACCTGACCAGATATATCTACCTGACCAGATATATCTAACTATATCTACCTAACCAGATATATCTAGCTATATCTACCTGACCAGATATATCTAACTATATCTACCTGACCAGATAAATCTACCTGACCAGATATATCTAACTATATCTACCTGACCAGATATATCTACCTGACCAGATATATCTACCTGACCAGATACATCTACCTAACCAGATATATCTAGCTATATCTACCTGACCAGATATATCTAACTATATCTACCTGACCAGATATATCTACCTGACCAGATATATCTACCTGACCAGATATATCTACCTGACCAGATATATCTAACTATATCTACCTGACCAGATATATCTACCTGACCAGATATATCTAACTATATCTACCTGACCAGATACATCTACCTGACCAGATGTATCTACCTGACCAGATATATCTAACTGACCAGATATTTCTAACTATATCTACCTGACCAGATACATCTACCTGTCCAGATATATCTACCTGACCAGATATATCTACCTGACCAGATACATCTACCTAACAAAATATATCTAGCTATATCTACCTGACCAGATATATCTAACTATATCTACCTGACCAGATATATCTAATTATATCTACCTGACCAGATATATCTACCTGACCAGATATATCTACCTGACCAGATATATCTACCTGACCAGATATATCTACCTGACCAGATATATCTACCTGACCAGATATATCTAACTATATCTACCTAACAAGATATATCT
Source organism: Salvelinus alpinus (assembly GCF_045679555.1). Taxonomy (NCBI): domain Eukaryota; kingdom Metazoa; phylum Chordata; class Actinopteri; order Salmoniformes; family Salmonidae; genus Salvelinus; species Salvelinus alpinus. The sequence goes on from NC_092119.1 coordinate 29,450, forward strand.
ATCTATATCTACCTGACCAGATATATCTAACTATATCTACCTGACCAGATATATCTACCTATATCTACCTGACCAGATATATCTACCTGACCAGATATATCTAACAATATCTACCTTACCAGATACATCTACCTGACCAGATATATCTACCTGACCAGATATATCTACCTGACCAGATATATCTACCTGACCAGATATATCTAACTATATCTACCTGACCAGATACGTCTACCTGACCAGATGTATCTACCTGACCAGATATATCTAATTATATCTACCTGACCAGATATATCTACCTGACCAGATATATCTACCTGACCAGATATATCTACCTGACCAGATATATCTACCTGACCAGATATATCTAACTATATCTACCTGACCAGATACGTCTACCTGACCAGATGTATCTACCTGACCAGATATATCTAATTATATCTACCTGACCAGATATATCTACCTGACCAGATATATCTACCTGACCAGATATATCTACCTGACCAGATATATCTACCTGACCAGATATATCTAACACTATCTACCTGACCAGATACATCTACCTGACCAGATATATCTACCTGACCAGATATATCTACCTGACCAGATACATCTACCTGACCAGATATATCTACCTGACCAGATACATCTACCTAACCAGATATATCTAGCTATATCTACCTGACCAGATATATCTAACAATATCTACCTTACCAGATACATCTACCTGACCAGATATATCTACCTGACCAGATATATCTACCTGACCAGATATATCTACCTGACCTGATATATCTAACTATATCTACCTGACCAGATATATCTAACTATATCTACCTGACCAGATACATCTGCCTGACCAGATGTATCTACCTGACCAGATATATCTACCTGACCAGATATTTCTAACTATATCTACATGACCAGATATATCTACCTGACCAGATATATCTACCTGACCAGATATATCTAACTATATCTACCTGACCAGATATATCTAACTATATCTACCTGACCAGATATATTTACCTGACCAGATATATCTACCTGACCAGATATATCTAACTATATCTACCTGACCAGATATATCTACCTGACCAGATATATCTACCTGACCAAATATATTTACCTGACCAGATATATCTACCTGACCAGATATATCTAACACTATCTACCTGACCAGATACATCTACCTGACCAGATATATCTACCTGACCAGATATATCTACCTGACCAAATACATCTACCTAACCAGATATATCTCGCTATATCTACCTGACCAGATATATCTAACTATATCTACCTGACCAGATATATCTAACACTATCTACCTGACCAGATACATCTACCTGACCAGATATATCTACCTGACCAGATATATCTACCTGACCAAATACATCTACCTAACCAGATATATCTCGCTATATCTACCTGACCAGATATATCTAACTATATCTACCTGACCAGATATATCTACCTGACCAGATATATCTACCTGACCAGATATATATACCTGACCAGATATATCTACCTGACCAGATATATCTCGCTATATCTACCTGACCAGATATATCTAACTATATCTACCTGACCAGATATATCTACCTGACATATATCTACCTGACCAGATACATCTACCTGACCAGATATATCTACCTGACCAAATACATCTACCTAACCAGATATATCTCGCTATATCTACCTGACCAGATATATCTAACTATATCTACCTGACCAGATATATCTACCTGACCAGATATATCTACCTGACCAGATATATCTACCTGACCAGATATATATACCTGACCAGATATATCTACCTGACCAGATATATCTAACACTATCTACCTGACCAGATACATATACCTGACCAGATATATCTACCTGACCAGATATATCTACCTGACCAGATATATCTACCTGACCAGATATATCTACCTGACTAGATATATCTAACTATATCTACCTGACCAGATATATTTACCTGACCAGATATATCTACCTGACCAGATATATCTACCTGACCAGATATATCTAACTATATCTACCTGACCAGATATATTTACCTGACCAGATATATCTACCTGACCAGATATATCTACCTGAACAGATATATCTAACTATATCTCCCTGACCAGATATATCTACCTGACCAGATATATCTACCTGACCAGATATATCTACCTGACCAGATATATTTACCTGACCAGATATATCTACCTGACCAGATATATCTAACACTATCTACCTGACCAGATACATATACCTGACCAGATATATCTACCTGACCAGATATATCTACCTGACCAGATACATCTACCTAACCAGATACATCTAGCTATATCTACCTGGCCAGATATATCTAACTATATCTACCTGACCAGATATATCTACCTGACCAGATATATCTAACTATATCTACCTGACCAGATATATCTACCTGACCAGATATATCTACCTGACCAGATATATCTGCCTGACCAGATATATCTAACTATATCTACCTGACCAGATATATTTACCTGACCAGATAGATCTACCTGACCAGATATATCTAACTATATCTACCTGACCAGATATATCTACCTGACCAGATATATCTACCTGACCAGATATATCTACCTGACCAGATATATTTACCTGACCAGATATATCTACAGACCAGATATATCTAACACTATCTGCCTGACCAGATACATATACCTGACCAGATATATCTACCTGACCAGATATATCTACCTGACCAGATATATCTACCTGACCAGATAAATCTACCTGACCAGATAAATCTACCTGACCAGATAAATCTACCTGACCAGATAAATCTACCTGACCAGATATTTCTAACTATATCTACCTAACCAGATATATCTAACTATATCTACCTGTCCAGATATATCTACCTGACCAGATATATCTACCTGACCAGTTCTATCTACCTGACCAGATATATCTACCTGGCCAGATATATCTAACTATATCTACCTGACCAGATATATCGACCTGACCAGATATATCTTAATGACCAGATATATCTAACTATATCTACCTGACCAGATACATCTACCTGACCAGATGTATCTACCTGACCAGATATATCTACCTGACCAGATATATCTAACTATATCTACCTAACCAGATATATCTAGCTATATCTACCTGACCAGATATATCTAACTATATCTACCTGACCAGATAAATCTACCTGACCAGATATATCTAACTATATCTACCTGACCAGATATATCTACCTGACCAGATATATCTACCTGACCAGATACATCTACCTAACCAGATATATCTAGCTATATCTACCTGACCAGATATATCTAACTATATCTACCTGACCAGATATATCTACCTGACCAGATATATCTACCTGACCAGATATATCTACCTGACCAGATATATCTACCTGACCAGATATATCTAACTATATCTACCTGACCAGATATATCTACCTGACCAGATATATCTAACTATATCTACCTGACCAGATACATCTACCTGACCAGATGTATCTACCTGACCAGATATATCTAACTGACCAGATATTTCTAACTATATCTACCTGACCAGATACATCTACCTGTCCAGATATATCTACCTGACCAGATATATCTACCTGACCAGATACATCTACCTAACAAAATATATCTAGCTATATCTACCTGACCAGATATATCTAACTATATCTACCTGACCAGATATATCTAATTATATCTACCTGACCAGATATATCTACCTGACCAGATATATCTACCTGACCAGATATATCTACCTGACCAGATATATCTACCTGACCAGATATATCTAACTATATCTACCTAACTAGATATATCTATCTATATCTACCTGACCAGATATATCTAACTATATCTACCTGACCAGATATATCTACCTGACCAGATATATCTAACAATATCTACCTTACCAGATACATCTACCTGACCAGATATATCTACCTGACCAGATATATCTACCTGACCAGATATATCTACCTGACCAGATATATCTAACTATATCTACCTGACCAGATACATCTACCTGACCAGATGTATCTACCTGACCAGATATTTCTAACTATATCTACCTGACCAGATACATCTACCTGTCTAGATATATCTACCTGACCAGATATATCTACCTGACCAGATATATTTACCTGACCAGATATATCTACCTGACCAGATATATCTAACACTATCTACCTGACCAGATACATATACCTGACCAGATATATCTACCTGACCAGATATATTTACCTGACCAGATATATCTACCTGACCAGATATATCTAACACTATATACCTGACCAGATATATCTACCTGACCAGATATATCTACCTGACCAGATATATTTACCTGACCAGATATATCTACCTGACCAGATATATCTAACACTATCTACCTGACCAGATACATATACCTGACCAGATATATCTACCTGACCAGATATATCTACCTATATCTACCTGACCAGATATATCTACCTGACCAGATATATCTACCTGACCAGATATATCTACCTGACCAGATATATCTACCTGACCAGAAATATCTACCTGACCAGATATATCTAACTATATCTACCTGACCAGATATATCTACCTGACCAGATATATCTAACACTATCTACCTGACCAGATACATATACCTGACCAGATATATCTACCTGACCAGATATATCTACCTATATCTACCTGACCAGATATATCTACCTGACCAGATATATCTACCTGACCAGATATATCTACCTGACCAGATATATCTACCTGACCAGATATATCTACCTGACCAGATATATCTACCTGACCAGATATATCTACCTGACCAGAAATATCTACCTGACCAGATATATCTAACTATATCTACCTGACCAGATATATCTAACTATATCTACCTGACCAGATATATCTACCTGACCAGATAAATCTAACTATATCTACCTGACCAGATAAATCTAACTATATCTACCAGACAAGATATATCTAACTATATCTACCAGACAAGATATATCTAACTATATCTACCTGACCAGATATATCTAACTATTTCTACCTGACCAGATATATCTACCTGACCAGATATATCTACCTGACCAGATATATCTACCTGACCAGATATATCTAACTATATCTACCTGACCAGATACATCTACCTGACCAGATATATCTACCTGACCAGATATATCTACCTGACCAGATATATCTAACTATATCTACCTGACCAGATATATCTAACTATATCTAACTGACCAGATATATCTACCTGACCAGATAAATCTACCTGACAAGATATATCTAACTATCTCTACCTGACTAGATATATCTACCTGACTACATATATCTACCTGACAAGATATATCTACCTGACTAGATATATCTACCTATATCTACCTGACCAGATATATCTAACTATCTCTACCTGATCAGATATATCTAACTATATCTACCTGACCAGATATATTTAACTATATCTACCTGACCAGATATATCTACCTGACCAGATATATCTACCTATATCTACCTGACCAGATATATCTACCTATATCTACCTGACCAGATATATCTAACTATCTCTACCTGATCAGATTTATCTAACAATATCTACCTGACCAGATATATCTACCTGACTAGATATATCTACCTATATCTACCTGACCAGATATATCTAACTATCTCTACCTGATCAGATATATCTAACTGTATCTACCTGACCAGATATATTTAACTATATCTACCTGACCAGATATATCTGCCTGACCAGATATATCTACCTGACCAGATATATCTAACTATATCTACCTGATAAGATATATTTAACTATATTTACCTGACCAGATATATCTACCTGACCAGATATATCTAACACTATCTGCCTGACCAGATACATATACCTGACCAGATATATCTACCTGACCAGATATATCTACCTGACCAGATATATCTACCTGACCAGATAAATCTACCTGACCAGATAAATCTACCTGACCAGATATTTCGAACTATATCTACCTAACCAGATATATCTAACTATATCTACCTGTCCAGATATATCTAACTATATCTACCTGACCAGATATATCTACCTGACCAGATTTATCGAACTATAACTACCTGACCAGATACATCTACCTGACCAGATATATCTACCTGACCAGTTCTATCTACCTGACCAGATATATCTACCTGGCCAGATATATCTAACTATATCTACCTGACCAGATATATCTACCTGACCAGATATATCTTACTGACCAGATATATCTAACTATATCTACCTGACCAGATACATCTACCTGACCAGATGTATCTACCTGACCAGATATATCTACCTGACCAGATATATCTAACTATATCTACCTAACCAGATATATCTAGCTATATCTACCTGACCAGATATATCTAACTATATCTACCTGACCAGATAAATCTACCTGACCAGATATATCTAACTATATCTACCTGACCAGATATATCTACCTGACCAGATATATCTACCTGACCAGATACATCTACCTAACCAGATATATCTAGCTATATCTACCTGACCAGATATATCTAACTATATCTACCTGACCAGATATATCTACCTGACCAGATATATCTACCTGACCAGATATATCTAACTATATCTACCTGACCAGATATATCTACCTGACCAGATATATCTAACTATATCTACCTGACCAGATACATCTACCTGACCAGATGTATCTACCTGACCAGATATATCTAACTGACCAGATATTTCTAACTATATCTACCTGACCAGATACATCTACCTGTCCAGATATATCTACCTGACCAGATATATCTACCTGACCAGATACATCTACCTAACAAAATATATCTAGCTATATCTACCTGACCAGATATATCTAACTATATCTACCTGACCAGATATATCTAATTATATCTACCTGACCAGATATATCTACCTGACCAGATATATCTACCTGACCAGATATATCTACCTGACCAGATATATCTACCTGACCAGATATATCTAACTATATCTACCTAACAAGATATATCTATCTATATCTACCTGACCAGATATATCTAACTATATCTACCTGACCAGATATATCTACCTATATCTACCTGACCAGATATATCTACCTGACCAGATATATCTAACAATATCTACCTTACCAGATACATCTACCTGACCAGATATATCTACCTGACCAGATATATCTACCTGACCAGATATATCTACCTGACCAGATATATCTAACTATATCTACCTGACCAGATACGTCTACCTGACCAGATGTATCTACCTGACCAGATATATCTAATTATATCTACCTGACCAGATATATCTACCTGACCAGATATATCTACCTGACCAGATATATCTACCTGACCAGATATATCTACCTGACCAGATATATCTAACTATATCTACCTAACAAGATATATCTATCTATATCTACCTGACCAGATATATCTAACTATATCTACCTGACCAGATATATCTACCTGACCAGATATATCTACCTGACCAGATATATCTAACAATATCTACCTTACCAGATACATCTACCTGACCAGATATATCTACCTGACCAGATATATCTACCTGACCAGATATATCTACCTGACCAGATATATCTAACTATATCTACCTGACCAGATACGTCTACCTGACCAGATGTATCTACCTGACCAGATATATCTACCTGACCAGATATTTCTAACTATATCTACCAGACCAGATACATCTACTTGTCTAGATATATCTACCTGACCAGATATATCTACCTGACCAGATATATCTAACTATATCTACCTGACCAGATATATCTACCTGACCAGATATATCTACCTGACCAGATATATTTACCTGACCAGATATATCTAACTGACCAGATATATCTAACACTATCTACCTGACCAGATACATATACCTGACCAGATATATCTACCTGACCAGATATATCTAACTGACCAGATACATCTACCTATCCAGATACATCTAGCTATATCTACCTGGCCAGATATATCTAACTATATCTACCTGACCAGATATATCTACCTGACCAGATATATCTAACTATATCTACCTGACCAGATATATCTACCTGACCAGATATATCTACCTGACCAGATATATCTACCTGACCAGATATATCTAACTATATCTACCTGACCATATATATTTACCTGACCAGATATATCTACCTGACCAGATATATCTACCTGACCAGATATATCTAACTATATCTACCTGACCAGATATATCTACCTGACCAGATACATATACCTGACCAGATATATCTACCTGACCAGATACATCTACCTAACCAGATATATCTAGCTATATCTACCTGACCAGATATATCTAACTATATCTACCTGACCAGATATATCTACCTGACCAGATATATCTTCCTGACCAGATATATCTAACTATATCTACCTGACCAGATATATTTACCTGACCAGATATATCTACCTGACCAGATAAATCTACCTGACCAGATATATCTAACTATATCTACCTAACCAGATATATCTAACTATATCTACCTGTCCAGATATATCTAACTATATCTACCTGACCAGATATATCTACCTGACCAGATTTATCGAACTATATCTACCTGACCAGATACATCTACCTGACCAGATATATCTACCTGACCAGTTCTATCTACCTGACCAGATATATCTACCTGGCCAGATATATCTAACTATATCTACCTGACCAGATATATCTACCTGACCAGATATATCTAACAATATCTACCTGACCAGATACATCTACCTGACCAGATATATCTTACTGACCAGATATATCTAACTATATCTACCTGACCAGATACATCTACCTGACCAGATGTATCTACCTGACCAGATATATCTACCTGACCAGATATATCTAACTATATCTACCTAACCAGATATATCTAGCTATATCTACCTGACCAGATATATCTAACTATATCTACCTGACCAGATAAATCTACCTGACCAGATATATCTAGCTATATCTACCTGACCAGATATATCTAACTATATCTACCTGACCAGATATATCTACCTGACCAGATATATCTACCTGACCAGATATATCTAACAATATCTACCTTACCAGATACATCTACCTTACCAGATACATCTACCTGACCAGATATATCTACCTGACCAGATATATCTACCTGACCAGATATATCTAACTATATCTACCTGACCAGATACATCTACCTGACCAGATGTATCTACCTGACCAGATATTTCTAACTATATCTACCTGACCAGATACATCTACCTGTCTAGATATATCTACCTGACCAGATATATCTACCTGACCAGATATATCTAACTATATCTACCTGACCAGATATATCTAACTATCTCTACCTGATCAGATTTATCTAACAATATCTACCTGACCAGATATATCTACCTGACTAGATATATCTACCTATATCTACCTGACCAGATATATCTAACTATCTCTACCTGATCAGATATATCTAACTGTATCTACCTGACCAGATATATTTAACTATATCTACCTGACCAGATATATCTGCCTGACCAGATATATCTACCTGACCAGATATATCTAACTATATCTACCTGATAAGATATATTTAACTATATTTACCTGACCAGATATATCTACCTGACCAGATATATCTAACACTATCTGCCTGACCAGATACATATACCTGACCAGATATATCTACCTGACCAGATATATCTACCTGACCAGATATATCTACCTGACCAGATAAATCTACCTGACCAGATAAATCTACCTGACCAGATAAATCTACCTGACCAGATATTTCGAACTATATCTACCTAACCAGATATATCTAACTATATCTACCTGTCCAGATATATCTAACTATATCTACCTGACCAGATATATCTACCTGACCAGATTTATCGAACTATAACTACCTGACCAGATACATCTACCTGACCAGATATATCTACCTGACCAGTTCTATCTACCTGACCAGATATATCTACCTGGCCAGATATATCTAACTATATCTACCTGACCAGATATATCTACCTGACCAGATATATCTTACTGACCAGATATATCTAACTATATCTACCTGACCAGATACATCTACCTGACCAGATGTATCTACCTGACCAGATATATCTACCTGACCAGATATATCTAACTATATCTACCTAACCAGATATATCTAGCTATATCTACCTGACCAGATATATCTAACTATATCTACCTGACCAGATAAATCTACCTGACCAGATATATCTAACTATATCTACCTGACCAGATATATCTACCTGACCAGATATATCTACCTGACCAGATACATCTACCTAACCAGATATATCTAGCTATATCTACCTGACCAGATATATCTAACTATATCTACCTGACCAGATATATCTACCTGACCAGATATATCTACCTGACCAGATATATCTACCTGACCAGATATATCTAACTATATCTACCTGACCAGATATATCTACCTGACCAGATATATCTAACTATATCTACCTGACCAGATACATCTACCTGACCAGATACATCTACCTGACCAGATGTATCTACCTGACCAGATGTATCTACCTGACCAGATATATCTAACTGACCAGATATTTCTAACTATATCTACCTGACCAGATACATCTACCTGTCCAGATATATCTACCTGACCAGATATATCTACCTGACCAGATACATCTACCTAACAAAATATATCTAGCTATATCTACCTGACCAGATATATCTAACTATATCTACCTGACCAGATATATCTAATTATATCTACCTGACCAGATATATCTACCTGACCAGATATATCTACCTGACCAGATATATCTACCTGACCAGATATATCTACCTGACCAGATATATCTAACTATATCTACCTAACAAGATATATCTATCTATATCTACCTGACCAGATATATCTAACTATATCTACCTGACCAGATATATCTACCTATATCTACCTGACCAGATATATCTACCTGACCAGATATATCTAACAATATCTACCTTACCAGATACATCTACCTGACCAGATATATCTACCTGACCAGATATATCTACCTGACCAGATATATCTACCTGACCAGATATATCTAACTATATCTACCTGACCAGATACGTCTACCTGACCAGATGTATCTACCTGACCAGATATATCTAATTATATCTACCTGACCAGATATATCTACCTGACCAGATATATCTACCTGACCAGATATATCTACCTGACCAGATATATCTACCTGACCAGATATATCTAACTATATCTACCTAACAAGATATATCTATCTATATCTACCTGACCAGATATATCTAACTATATCTACCTGACCAGATATATCTACCTGACCAGATATATCTACCTGACCAGATATATCTAACAATATCTACCTTACCAGATACATCTACCTGACCAGATATATCTACCTGACCAGATATATCTACCTGACCAGATATATCTACCTGACCAGATATATCTAACTATATCTACCTGACCAGATACGTCTACCTGACCAGATGTATCTACCTGACCAGATATATCTACCTGACCAGATATTTCTAACTATATCTACCAGACCAGATACATCTACTTGTCTAGATATATCTACCTGACCAGATATATCTACCTGACCAGATATATCTAACTATATCTACCTGACCAGATATATCTACCTGACCAGATATATCTACCTGACCAGATATATTTACCTGACCAGATATATCTAACTGACCAGATATATCTAACACTATCTACCTGACCAGATACATATACCTGACCAGATATATCTACCTGACCAGATATATCTAACTGACCAGATACATCTACCTATCCAGATACATCTAGCTATATCTACCTGGCCAGATATATCTAACTATATCTACCTGACCAGATATATCTACCTGACCAGATATATCTAACTATATCTACCTGACCAGATATATCTACCTGACCAGATATATCTACCTGACCAGATATATCTACCTGACCAGATATATCTAACTATATCTACCTGACCATATATATTTACCTGACCAGATATATCTACCTGACCAGATATATCTACCTGACCAGATATATCTAACTATATCTACCTGACCAGATATATCTACCTGACCAGATATATCTACCTGACCAGATATATCTACTTGACCAGATACATCTACCTAACCAGATATATCTAGCTATATCTACCTGACCAGATATATCTAACTATATCTACCTGACCAGATATATCTACCTGACCAGATATATCTTCCTGACCAGATATATCTAACTATATCTACCTGACCAGATATATTTACCTGACCAGATATATCTACCTGACCAGATAAATCTACCTGACCAGATATATCTAACTATATCTACCTAACCAGATATATCTAACTATATCTACCTGTCCAGATATATCTAACTATATCTACCTGACCAGATATATCTAACAATATCTACCTTACCAGATACATCTACCTTACCAGATACATCTACCTGACCAGATATATCTACCTGACCAGATATATCTACCTGACCAGATATATCTAACTATATCTACCTGACCAGATACATCTACCTGACCAGATATATCTACCTGACCAGATATTTCTAACTATATCTACCTGACCAGATACATCTACCTGACCAAATACATCTACCTGACCAGATGTATCTACCTGACCAGATTTATCGAACTATATCTACCTGACCAGATACATCTACCTGACCAGATATATCTACCTGACCAGTTCTATCTACCTGACCAGATATATCTACCTGGCCAGATATATCTAACTATATCTACCTGACCAGATATATCTACCTGACCAGATATATCTAACAATATCTACCTGACCAGATACATCTACCTGACCAGATATATCTTACTGACCAGATATATCTAACTATATCTACCTGACCAGATACATCTACCTGACCAGATGTATCTACCTGACCAGATATATCTACCTGACCAGATATATCTAACTATATCTACCTAACCAGATATATCTAGCTATATCTACCTGACCAGATATATCTAACTATATCTACCTGACCAGATAAATCTACCTGACCAGATATATCTAGCTATATCTACCTGACCAGATATATCTAACTATATCTACCTGACCAGATATATCTACCTGACCAGATATATCTACCTGACCAGATATATCTAACAATATCTACCTTACCAGATACATCTACCTTACCAGATACATCTACCTGACCAGATATATCTACCTGACCAGATATATCTACCTGACCAGATATATCTAACTATATCTACCTGACCAGATACATCTACCTGACCAGATGTATCTACCTGACCAGATATTTCTAACTATATCTACCTGACCAGATACATCTACGTGTCTAGATATATCTACCTGACCAGATATATCTACCTGACCAGATATATCTAACTATATCTACCTGACCAGATATATCTACCTGACCAGATATATCTACCTGACCAGATATATTTACCTGACCAGATATATCTACCTGACCAGATATATCTAACACTATCTACCTGACCAGATACATATACCTGACCAGATATATCTACCTGACCAGATATATCTACCTATATCTACCTGACCAGATATATCTACCTGACCAGATATATCTACCTGACCAGATATATCTACCTGACCAGATATATCTACCTGACCAGATATATCTACCTGACCAGAAATATCTACCTGACCAGATATATCTAACTATATCTACCTGACCAGATATATCTAACTATATCTACCTGACCAGATATATCTACCTGACCAGATAAATCTAACTATATCTACCTGACTAGATAAATCTAACTATATCTACCAGACAAGATATATCTAACTATATCTACCAGACAAGATATATCTAACTATATCTACCTGACCAGATATATCTAACTATTTCTACCTGACCAGATATATCTACCTGACCAGATATATCTACCTGACCAGATATATCTACCTGACCAGATATATCTAACTATATCTACCTGACCAGATACATCTACCTGACCAGATATATCTACCTGACCAGATATATCTAACTATATCTACCTGACCAGATATATCTACCTGACCAGATATATCTAACTATATCTACCTGACCAGATATATCTAACTATATCTAACTGACCAGATATATCTACCTGACCAGATAAATCTACCTGACAAGATATATCTAACTATCTCTACCTGACTAGATATATCTACCTGACTAGATATATCTACCTGACCAGATATATCTACCTGACTAGATATATCTACCTATATCTACCTGACCAGATATATCTAACTATCTCTACCTGATCAGATATATCTAACTATATCTACCTGACCAGATATATTTAACTATATCTACCTGACCAGATATATCTACCTATATCTACCTGACCAGATATATCTACCTATATCTACCTGACCAGATATATCTAACTATCTCTACCTGATCAGATTTATCTAACAATATCTACCTGACCAGATATATCTACCTGACTAGATATATCTACCTATATCTACCTGACCAGATATATCTAACTATCTCTACCTGATCAGATATATCTAACTGTATCTACTTGACCAGATATATTTAACTATATCTACCTGACCAGATATATCTGCCTGACCAGATATATCTACCTGACCAGATATATCTAACTATATCTACCTGATAAGATATATTTAACTATATCTACCTGACCAGATATATCTGCCTGACCAGATATATCTGCCTGACCAGATATATCTGCCTGACCAGATATATCTACCTGACCAGATATATCTACCTGACCAGAAATATCTAACTATATCTACCTGACCAGATATATCTAAATATATCTACCTGACCAGATATATCTAACTATATCTACCTGACCAGATATATCTAACTATATCTACCTGACCAGATATATCAAACTATATCTACCTGTCCAGATATATCTACCTGACCAGATAAATCTACCTAAACAGATATATTTAACTATATCTACCTGTCCAGATATATCTACCTGACCAGATACATCTACCTGACCAGATACATCTACCTGACCAGATACATCTACCTGACCAGATACATCTACCTGACCAGATACATCTACCTGACCAGATACATCTATCTGACCAGATACATCTATCTGACCAGATACATCTATCTGACCAGATACATCTATCTGACCAGATAGATCTACCTGACCAGATAGATCTACCTGACCAGATAGATCTACCTGACCAGATAGATCTACCTGACCAGATAGATCTACCTGACCAGATAGATCTACCTGACCAGATAGATCTACCTGACCAGATAGATCTACCTGACCAGATAGATCTAACTATATCTACCTGACCAGATATATCTAACTATATCTACCTGACCAGATATATCGACCTGACCAGATATATCTAACTATCTCTACCTGACCAGATATATCGACCTGACCAGATATATCTACCTATATCTACCTGACCAGATATATCTAACTATCTCTACCTGATCAGATATATCTAACTATATCTACCTGACCAGATATATCTACCTGACTAGATATATCTACCTATTTCTACTTGACCAGATATATCTAACTATCTCTACCTGATCAGATATATCTAACTATATCTACCTGACCAGATATATCTAACTATATCTACCTGACCAGATATATCTACCTGACCAGATATATCTAACTATATCTACCTGACCAAATATATCTAACTATATCTACCTGACCAGATATATCTACCTGACCAGATATATCTAACTATATCTACCTGACCAAATATATCTAACTATATCTACCTGACCAAATATATCTAACTATATCTACCTGACCAGATACATCTACCTGACCAGATACATCTACCTGACCAGATATATCTACCTGACCAGATATATCTAACTATCTCTACCTGACCAGATATATCTACCTGACCAGATATATCTACCTGACCAGATATATCTACCTGACCAGATATATCTAACTATATCTACCTGACCAGATACATCTAACTATATCTACCTGACCAGATACATCTACCTGACCAGATACATCTACCTGACCAGATACATCTACCTGACCAGATATATCTACCTGACCAGATATATCTACCTGACTTCCCCTATATCTGCTCTGTTCCCAGTTTTTGCATTGATTGTCATATATCCTTGTATAACGGTGTAGTGACGCTGTTTCTGTCTTGTTCCGTGTCTGTTTCAATTAAATGTTTGACTCCCCGTACCTGCTTCTCCACTCCAGCGTTGGTCCCTTACAAGATCAACCCCAGATCAGGACCAGATCAACCCCTGACCATCCCCAGATTTGTGTTCCCAAGTGGCGCAGCGGTCTAAGGCACTGCATCTCAGTGCAAGGGGCTTTACTACAGTACCGGGCTCGAATCCAGGCTGCATCACATCAGGCTGTGATTGGGAGTCCCATAGGGCGGCGCACAATTGGCCCAGCGTCGTCCGGGTGTCCGGGATAAGAAGTCATTGTAAATAAGAATTTGTTCTTAACTAACTTGCCTAGTTAAATAAAGGTTAACATTTTGAAAAAAATAATCAGGGCCAGATTAGAACCAGGCTTGTAGGACCTCCTTAAAAGTTAGATGGTCTATACCTGGAGCCTAGCAGCCAATCACCACCTCATCAGCCCATACATATATGCATATCAGGGGCTAATAAACTAAGGCTAACTGGACTATACAAAAACACCTGTTACATTCATATCAGAGGCTAATATAGACGTATGTGGGCTAAAGGCTAACAGGCTAAATAGGCTAATGCTAACACCTGTTTCATTCATATCAGAAACAAATGCTAACTAGGCTAATACGAACACCTGTTCCATTCATATCAGGAACTAATACTATGCTAACTAGGCTAATGCTAACACCAACACCTGTTACTTAACCACACTTAATCTGCCCTGTAAGAGATTCCATTAGGACTGAATGAGACACACACACACACACGAGCGCACACACTCTCACTCACACACACACTCACACACATACACACACACACACACACACACACACACACACACACAGGCACACACACAAGCACTGGATGTACGGATACACACACACACACACATACTGTACACAGCTGCTGCTATAAGGCCTCTCTCTCCTCAGCCAAGGGAAGCAGGCTTAGCAGAACCAAGCAGGCTGAGATGGAGACATATGAATCACCACAGTGCAAATGGCCCTACTAAACTGGCTCATTAGATCCTTAATCAGGGCTCAGTCTGTCAATCCTGCTGAATATAATGACATACCTCTGCTGCCCTGTCAGTCTGTCAATCCTGCTGAATATAATGACATACCTCTGCTGCCCTGTCAGCCAACCCTGCTGAATATAATGACATATCTCTGCTGCCCTGTCAGTCAACCCTGCTGAATATAATGACATACCTCTGCTGCCCTGTCAGTCTGTCAACCCTGCTGAATATAATGACATACCTCTGCTGCCCTGTCAGTCTGTCAACCCTGCTGAATATAATGACATACCTCTGCTGCCCTGTCAGTCTGTCAACCCTGCTGAATATAATGACATACCTCTGCTGCCCTGTCAGTCTGTCAACCCTGCTGAATATAATGACATACCTCTGCTGCCCTGTCAGTCTGTCAACCCTGCTGAATATAATGACATATCTCTGCTGCCCTGTCAGTCAACCCTGCTGAATATAATGACATACCTCTGCTGCCCTGTCAGTCAACCCTGCTGAATATAATGACATACCTCTGCTGCCCTGTCAGTCAACCCTGCTGAATATAATGACATACCTCTGCTGCCCTGTCAGTCAACCCTGCTGAATATAATGACATACCTCTGCTGACCTGTCAGTCTGTCAACCCTGCTGAATATAATGACATACCTCTGCTGCCCTGTCAGTCTGTCAACCCTGCTGAATATAATGACATACCTCTGCTGCCCTGTCAGTCAACCCTGCTGAATATAATGACATACCTCTGCTGCCCTGTCAGTCTGTCAACCCTGCTGAATATAATGACATATATCTGCTGCCCTGTCAGTCAACCCTGCTGAATATAATGACATACCTCTGCTGCCCTGTCAGTCTGTCAACCCTGCTGAATATAATGACATACCTCTGCTGCCCTGTCAGTCAACCCTACTGAATATATAACATACCTCTGCTGACCTGTCAGTCTGTCAACCCTGCTGAATATAATGACATACCTCTGCTGACCTGTCAGTCTGTCAACCCTACTGAATATAATGACATACCTCTGCTGACCTGTCAGTCAACCCTGCTGAATATAATGACATACCTCTGCTGCCCTGTCAGTCAACCCTGCTGAATATAATGACATACCTCTGCTGACCTGTCAGTCTGTCAACCCTGCTGAATATAATGACATACCTCTGCTGACCTGTCAGTCAGTCAACCCTGCTGAATATAATGACATACCTCTGCTGCCCTGTCAGTCAACCCTGCTGAATATAATGACATACCTCTGCTGCCCTGTCAGTCTGTCAACCCTGCTGAATATAATGACATACCTCTGCTGCCCTGTCAGTCTGTCAACCCTGCTGAATATAATGACATACCTCTGCTGACCTGTCAGTCAGTCAACCCTGCTGAATATAATGACATACCTCTGCTGCCCTGTCAGTCAACCCTGCTAAATATAATGACATACCTCTGCTGCCCTGTCAGTCTGTCAACCCTGCTGAATATAATGACATACCTCTGCTGCCCTGTCAGTCTGTCAACCCTGCTGAATATAATGACATACCTCTGCTACCCTGTCAGTCAACCCTGCTGAATATAATGACATACCTCTGCTGCCCTGTCAGTCAGTCAACCCTGCTGAATATAATGACATACCTCTGCTGCCCTGTCAGTCTGTCAACCCTGCTGAATATAATGACATACCTCTGCTGCCCTGTCAGTCTGTCAACCCTGCTGAATATAATGACATACCTCTGCTGCCCTGTCAGTTAACCCTGCTGAATATAATGACTTATCTCTGCTGCCCTGGCACTGGCTCCTGTCCTTGGGTATGTGACATCACCTCACCTCCCCTCACCCCCCTCCTCAACTCTCCTCACCTCACCTCTCCTCACCCCCCTCCTCACCTCTCCCCCCTCCTCTCCTCACCCCCTCCTCACCTCTCCTCACCTCTCCTCACCTCTCCTCACTCATCACCTCTCCTCACCCCCCTCCTCAACTCTCCTCACCTCACCTCTCCTCACCCCCCTCCTCACCTCTCCCCCCTCCTCTCCTCACCCCCTCCTCACCTCTCCTCACCTCTCCTCACCTCTCCTCACTCATCACCTCTCCTCACCCCCCTCCTCAACTCTCATCCTCTCACCTCTCCTCACCCCCCTCCTCACCTCTCCCCCCTCCTCACCTCTCCTAACCCCCCTCCTCACGTCTCCTCACGTCTCCTCACCTCTCCTCACCTCTCCCCACCCCCCACCCCACCCCTCCTCACCCCTCCTCACTCCTCACCTCACCTCTCCCCCCTCCTCACCTCTCCTCACTCCTCAACTCTCATCAACCCCCTCCCCACCCACCTCCTCACCTCTCCCCACCCACCTCCACACCTCTCCCCACCCCCTCCCCACCCCTCCTCACCTCACCTCTCCCCCCTCCTCACCTCACCTCTCCCCCCCTCCTCACCTCTCCTCACTCCTCACCTCTCCTCAACCCCCTCCCCACCCAACTCCTCACCTCTCCTCACTCCTCACCTCTCTTCACCCCCCTCCTCACCTCTCCCCCCTCCTCACCTCTCCTAACCCCCCTCCTCACGTCTCCTCACGTCTCCTCACCTCTCCTCACCTCTCCCCACCCCCCACCCCACCCCTCCTCACCTCTCCTCACTCCTCACCTCACCTCTCCCCCCTCCTCACCTCTCCTCACTCCTCAACTCTCCTCAACCCCCTCCCCACCCACCTCCTCACCTCTCCCCACCCACCTCCACACCTCTCCCCACCCCCCTCCCCACCCCTCCTCACCTCACCTCTCCCCCCTCCTCACATCACCTCTCCCCCCCTCCTCACCTCTCCTCACTCCTCACCTCTCCTCAACCCCCTCCCCACCCACCTCCTCACCTCTCCTCACCCCCCTCCTCACCACTCCCCACCCCCCTCCTCACCACTCCTCACCTCTCCTCAACCCCCTCCCCACCCACCTCCTCACCTCTCCTCACCCCCCTCCTCACCTCTCCTCACCCCCTTCTCACCTCTCCTCACCCTCCTCCTCACCACTCCCCACCCCCCTCCTCACCACTCCCCACCCCCCTCCTCACCTCTCCTCAACCCCCTCCCCACCCACCTCCTCACCTCTCCTCACCCCCCTCCTCACCTCTCCTCACCCCCCTCCTCACCTCTCCTCACCCCCCTCCTCACCTCTCCTCACCCCCCTCCTCACCACTCCCCACCCCCCTCCTCACCTCTCCTCACCCACCTCCTCACCTCCCCGCACCCCCCTCCTCACCCCTCCCCAACCCCCTCCTCACCTCTCCTCACCCCCCTCCTCACCTCGCCTCACCTCCCCTCACTCCTCTCATCCCTTGCTCCCTTCATCCATCGCTCACCTCCCATCACCCTCCCCTAACCCTCCCTCACCCCATCACCCTCCCTCACACAATCACCCAATCCTTCCCACCCCCTTTCACACGGCTTAGCGCAGCTGTGCCTGACGCTTCCCTGCCACTCACTCACACCTCAGCCCGGCTGTAGCACTCAGCCCTGAGTCCTGCTACAAACCCCATGGGGAGAGAAAGAGAGAGAGTTTGACTAGGTCCTGGTTGGAACATGTTGGTGTTAATATCAACCATTTTTGAGATGCAGAAACACGGTAATTGATAAAGAAGAAATCCTAGATATGTATTTATCAGAGTATGCTAGGTTTCTATCATGAGATCCTACTGGTCAGCACAATGCTGATTATCCCTAATCTGAGAGGTCATTCTCTGACTGACTGGCGTTCCTGGAGTTTACGTGAATCTAAATATTTATGTTGTGTCTGTGAGGAGGAGATCAGGTATCAGCTGGGGACGAGTTCAGGGGCCCTGGGTCCCTTTAATGAGATTTTATCGAGAGAGAGAGAGAGAGAGAGAGAGAGAGAGAGAGAGAGAGAGAGAGAGAGAGAGATCATGTACCCAGATGTAGGAGAGGTCTAGAAGGAAAAACCGTAATACACAGACATCTCAAAAACCTTGGAGGTTGACATCTTCACCTATATTTCTCGGATAAATGTTAAGGTTGAATAAGAAGAAGCAGTTGCTGTTGGGAATCCCTCTTTCCCTCCATTTCCCTCCTTCTATCTGCATTGTCCATCTCCTTCTCTCCTGTTCACAGTGTCCCCTTGTCCACTATTGAACGTTATGATGGAACCAAAAGCCCTATAACAACCCAGATATTCTAAGGTCATATTTCACCATTGATTAGGCCTCCACACAACATTCAAAATGTGTCGTCATTTGGTGTATACCAAATAGCCCCCTATTCGACATATAGAGCCTTACAGGCCCTGGTATAGAGCCTCATGGGCCCTGGTATAGAGCCTTATGGACCCTGGTATAGAGCCTTATGGACCCTGGTATAGAGCCTTATGGGCCCTGGTATAGAGCCTCATGGGCCCTGGTATAGAGCCTTATGGGCCCTGGTATAGAGCCTCATGGGCCCTGGTATAGAGCCTCATGCGCCCTGGTATAGAGCCTCATGCGCCCTGGTATAGAGCCTTATGGGCCCTGGTATAGAGCCTTATGGGCCCTGGTATAGAGCCTTATGGGCCCTGGTATAGAGCCTTATGGACCCTGGTACAGAGCCTCATGGACCCTGGTAGAGAGCCTTATGGGCCCTGGTATAGAGCCTAATGGGCCCTGGTATAGAGCCTTACGGGCCCTGGTATAGAGCCTCATGGACCCTTGGTATAGAGCCTCATGGACCCTTGGTATAGAGCCTTATGGGCCCTGGTATAGAGCCTTATGGGCCCTGGTATAGAGCCTCATGGGCCCTGGTATAGAGCCTTATGGGCCCTGGTATAGAGCCTTATGGACCCTGGTATAGAGCCTAATGGGCCCTGGTATAGAGCCTTATGGGCCCTGGTATAGAGCCTTATGGACCCTGGTATAGAGCCTTATGGGCCCTGGTATAGAGCCTTATGGGCCCTGGTATAGAGCCTTATGGGCCCTGGTATAGAGCCTCATGGGCCCTGGTATAGAGCCTTATGGGCCCTGGTATAGAGCCTTATGGACCCTGGTATAGAGCCTAATGGGCCCTGGTATAGAACCTTATGGACCCTGGTATAGAACCTTATGGACCCTGGTATAGAGCCTTATGGGCCCTGGTATAGAGCCTTATGGGCCCTGGTATAGAGCCGTATGGTCCCTGGTATAGAGCCTTATGGACCCTGGTATAGAGCCTTATGGGCCCTGGTATAGAGCCTTATGGGCCCTGGTATAGAGCCTTATGGGCCCTGGTATAGAGCCTTATGGGCCCTGGTATAGAGCCTTATGGTCCCTGGTATAGAGCCTTATGGTCCCTGGTATATAGCCTTACGGTCCCTGGTATAGAGCCTTATGGGCCCTGGTATAGAGCCGTATGGGCCCTGGTATAGAGCCGTATGGGCCCTGGTATAGAGCCTTATGGGCCCTGGTATAGAGCCTTATGGGCCCTGGTATAGAGCCGTATGGGCCCTGGTATAGAGCCTTATGGGCCCTGGTATAGAGCCCTATGGACCCTGGTATAGAGCCTTATGGGCCCTGGTATAGAGCCTAATGGGCCCTGGTATAGAGCCTTACCGGCCCTGGTATAGAGCCTTATGGGCCCTGGTATAGAGCCCTATGGGCCCTCGTATAGAGCAGTGCACTGTAGAAGGAATATGGTACCATTTTAGACACAAATAACCTTTGTCTGACGGTATACTGTTATCCTATCTAAACAGGACGACAGGTTAAACCCATCCAGCACCAAGGCGATCGGAGTGGCATGGCCCACGGAGTGAGCAGCCGAGGCCCTATCGGCCCTTCCCCGCTTCCCCTCCCTGCCGCCTCTCGGACTGGGACCCGTCTACGTCCTGGAACACTTGTCCCGAGCAGCTGGTTGCATAACGCGGCATGTTTTTCTTTCGGGGCTTAAAGTCGGTGTTGGTTTACCAGCCCGGGGATGTGGGATCCTTTGTGCCGTTTAACAGAGGACTTAGTCTTCTGGGTTCGATTTATATTTTAATTATCCGCTAAACTGTGGTTGGGGGGCCATGTGGGAACGCGCACGGCGGGATGACCTCCAGATCTGTCAGTCAATGGGGGTAAAGAGGTGGAATCTGTCAGTCACTGGGGGTAAAGAGGTGGAATCTGTCAGTCACTGGGGGTAAAGAGGTGGAATCTGTCAGTCACTGGGGGTAAAGAGGTGGAATCTGTCAGTCACTGGGGGTAAAGAGGTGGAATCTGTCAGTCACTGGGGGTAAAGAGGTAGAATCTGTCAGTCACTGGGGGTAAAGAGGTGGAATCTGTCAGTCACTGGGGGTAAAGAGGTGGAATCTGTCAGTCACTGGGGGTAAAGAGGTAGAATCTGTCAGTCACTGGGGGTAAAGAGGTGGAATCTGTCAGTCACTGGGGGTAAAGAGGTGGAATCTGTCAGTCACTGGGGGTAAAGAGGTGGAATCTGTCAGTCACTGGGGGTAAAGAGGTGGAATCTGTCAGTCACTGGGGTTAAAGAGGTAGAATCTGTCAGTCACTGGGGGTAAAGAGGTAGAATCTGTCAGTCACTGGGGGTAAAGAGGTGGAATCTGTCAGTCACTGGGGGTAAAGAGGTAGAATCTGTCAGTCACTGGGGGTAAAGAGGTGGAATCTGTCAGTCACTGGGGTAAAGAGGTAGAATCTGTCAGTCACTGGGGGTAAAGAGGTGGAATCTGTCAGTCACGGGGGTAAAGAGGTAGAATCTGTCAGTCACTGGGGGTAAAGAGGTAGAATCTGTCAGTCACTGGGGGTAAAGAGGTAGAATATGTCAGTCACTGGGGGTAAAGAGGTAGAATCTGTCAGTCACTGGGGGTAAAGAGGTGGAATCTGTCAGTCACTGGGGGTAAAGAGGTAGAATCTGTCAGTCACTGGGGTAAAGAGGTGGAATCTGTCAGTCACTGGGGGTAAAGAGGTAGAATCTCTCAGTCACTGGGGGTAAAGAGGTGGAATCTGTCAGTCACTGGGGTAAAGAGGTAGAATCTGTCAGTCACTGGGGTAAAGAGGTAGAATCTGTCGGTCACTGGGGGTAAAGAGGTGGAATCTGTCAGTCACTGGGGGTAAAGAGGTAGAATCTGTCAGTCACTGGGGGTAAAGAGGTAGAATCTGTCGGTCACTGGGGGTAAAGAGGTAGAATCTGTCGGTCACTGGGGGTAAAGAGGTGGAATCCGTCAGTCACTAGGGGTAAAGAGGTGGAATCTGTCAGTCACTGGGGGTAAAGAGGTAGAATCTGTCAGTCACTGGGGGTAAAGAGGTGGAATCTGTCAGTCACTGGGGGTAAAGAGGTGGAATCTGTCAGTCACTGGGGTAAAGAGGTGGAATCTGTCAGTCACTGGGGGTAAAGAGGTAGAATCTGTCAGTCACTGGGGGTAAAGAGGTAGAATCTGTCAGTCACTGGGGGTAAAGAGGTAGAATCTGTCAGTCACTGGGGTAAAGAGGTAGAATCTGTCGGTCACTGGGGGTAAAGAGGTTGAATCTGTCAGTCACTGGGGGTAAAGAGGTAGAATCTGTCAGTCACTGGGGGTAAAGAGGTAGAATATGTCAGTCACTGGGGGTAAAGAGGTAGAATCTGTCGGTCACTGGGGGTAAAGAGGTGGAATCTGTCAGTCACTGGGGGTAAAGAGGTAGAATCTGTCAGTCACTGGGGTAAAGAGGTAGAATCTGTCAGTCACTGGGGGTAAAGAGGTAGAATCTGTCAGTCACTGGGGGTAAAGAGGTGGAATCTGTCAGTCACTGGGGGTAAAGAGGTAGAATCTGTCAGTCACTGGGGTAAAGAGGTAGAATCTGTCAGTCACTGGGGGTAAAGAGGTAGAATCTGTCAGTCACTGGGGGTAAAGAGGTGGAATCTGTCAGTCACTGGGGGTAAAGAGGTAGAATCTGTCAGTCACGGGGGTAAAGAGGTGGAATCTGTCAGTCACTGGGGGTAAAGAGGTGGAATCTGTCAGTCACGGGGGTAAAGAGGTAGAATCTGTCAGTCACTGGGGGTAAAGAGGTAGAATCTAAAACCTACAGTAGGGCATCTCTCCAGGAACAGGGTTGGAGTTAAAACCTACCGGAGGGTATCTCTCCAGTTACAGGGTTGGAGTTAAAACCTACAGGAGGGTTTCTCTCCAGGAACAGGGTTGGAGTTAAAACCTACAGGAGGGTTTCTCTCCAGGAACAGGGTTGGAGTTAAAACCTACAGGAGGGTATCTCTCCAGGAACAGGGTTGGAGTGAAAACCTACAGGAGGGTAGCTCTCCAGGAACAGGGTTGGAGTTCAAACCTACAGTAGGGTCACTCTCCAGGAACAGGGTTGGAGTTAAAACCTACAGGAGTGTCACTCTCCAGGAACAGGGTTGTAGTTAAAACCTACAGGAGGGTCACTCTCCAGGAACAGGGTTGAAGAGCCCTGCTCTAGACTCTAGTCTGTCTGAAATGTGATTAATGATACGATCCAATACTGTTTTTATTTTCTATTCTTTTATGCTTCTGGACATATGCTCTGTGTTCATTCCCCAGGCTGATTTAACAAGCTGCCAATCTTCAATCTCTCGGCAGTGTGATACTAGTTTGTGTCTGACGCCATCTGTTGGCCAACGCACCAACCTAGATCAGATATCAAACATGTTCATTAGGGGCCCTTCATCCCCTGTCAGAATAGAACACCTTCTGGCAGAATTGAACAAGTAAACAGAGGTACAATTAACTTTCCTGGACAAAAAAATGTCCTCCTTTGATTTCAAACTGAGCATGTTCCTGTGTTCTCTCTTTCTGTCTCTCTTTCTGTCTCTCTTTCTGTCTCTCTCTCTCACTCTCTCGCTCTCTCTCTCTCTCTCTCTACACTGTCCGTTCATTCATCTTTTATTTGCTTGATTTATCTTAATTAGGGTACATACACTTTATTAAAAACTGTCATGTGATGAACGAATAAGGATCTGGTGAGGAGAGATGAAATGGAGAGAGGGAGGTTAGAGACATGGAGAGAGGGAGGTTAGAGGAGACATGGAGAGAGGGAGGTTAGAGGAGACATGGAGAGAGGGAGGTTAGTGGAGACATGGAGAGAGGGAGGTTAGAGGAGACATGGAGAGAGGGAGGTTAGAGGAGACATGGAGAGAGGGAGATTAGAGGAGACATGGAGAGAGGGAGGTTAGTGGAGACATGGAGAGAGGGAGGTTAGTGGAGACATGGAGAGAGGGAGGTTAGGAGACATGGAGAGAGGGAGGTTAGAGGAGACATGGAGAGAGGGAGGTTAGTGGAGACATGGAGAGAGGGAGGTTAGAGGAGACATGGAGAGAGGGAGGTTAGTGGAGACATGGAGAGAGGGAGGTTAGTGGAGACATGGAGAGAGGGAGGTTAGTGGAGACATGGAGAGAGGGAGGTTAGTGGAGACATGGAGAGAGGGAGGTTAGGAGACATGGAGAGAGGGAGGTTAGAGGAGACATGGAGAGAGGGAGGTTAGTGGAGACATGGATAGAGGGAGGTTAGTGGAGACATGGAGAGAGGGAGGTTAGTGGAGACATGGAGAGAGGGAGGTTAGAGGAGACATGGAGAGAGGGAGGTTAGAGGAGACATGGAGAGAGGGAGGTTAGTGGAGACATGGAGAGAGGAAGGTTAGAGACATGGAGAGAGGGAGGTTAGTGGAGACATGGAGAGAGGGAGGTTAGTGGAGACATGGAGAGAGGGAGGTTAGAGGAGACATGGAGAGAGGGAGGTTAGTGGAGACATGGAGAGAGGGAGGTTAGAGGAGACATGGAGAGAGGGAGATTAGAGGAGACATGGAGAGAGGGAGGTTAGAGGAGACATGGAGAGAGGGAGGTTAGAGGAGACATGGAGAGAGGGAGGTTAGTGGAGACATGGAGAGAGGGAGGTTAGTGGAGACATGGAGAGAGGGAGGTTAGTGGAGACATGGAGAGAGGGAGGTTGGAGACATGGAGAGAGGGAGGGGAGGTTAGAGACATGGAGAGAGGGAGGTTAGAGACATGGAGAGAGGGAGGTTAGAGGAGAGGAGACATGGAGAGAGGGAGGATAGAGGAGACATGGAGAGAGGGAGGTTAGTGGAGACATGGAGAGAGGGAGGTTAGAGGAGACATGGAGAGAGGGAGGTTAGAGGAGACATGGAGAGAGGGAGGTTAGAGGAGACATGGAGAGAGGGAGGTTAGTGGAGACATGGAGAGAGGGAGGTTAGTGGAGACATGGAGAGAGGGAGGTTAGTGGAGACATGGAGAGAGGGAGGTTAGTGGAGACATGGAGAGAGGGAGGTTAGTGGAGACATGGAGAGAGGGAGGTTGGAGACATGGAGAGAGGGAGGTTAGAGACATGGAGAGAGGGAGGTTAGAGGAGAGGAGACATGGAGAGAAGGAGGTTAGAGGAGACATGGAGAGAGGGAGGTTAGTGGAGACATGGAGAGAGGGAGGTTAGTGGAGACATGGAGAGAGGGAGGTTAGTGGAGACATGGAGAGAGGGAGGTTAGTGGAGACATGGAGAGAGGGAGGTTGGAGACATGGAGAGAGGGAGGTTAGAGACATGGAGAGAGGGAGGTTAGAGACATGGAGAGAGGGAGGTTAGAGACATGGAGAGAGGGAGGTTAGAGACATGGAGAGAGGGAGGTTAGAGACATGGAGAGAGGGAGGTTAGTGGAGACATGGAGAGAGGGAGGTTAGAGGAGACATGGAGAGAGGGAGGTTAGTGGAGACATGGAGAGAGGGAGGTTAGTGGAGACATGGAGAGAGGGAGGTTAGTGGAGACATGGAGAGAGGGAGGTTAGTGGAGACATGGAGAGAGGGAGGTTAGTGGAGACATGGAGAGAGGGAGGTTAGTGGAGACATGGAGAGAGGGAGGTTGGAGACATGGAGAGAGGGAGGTTAGAGGAGACATGGAGAGAGGGAGGTTAGTGGAGACATGGAGAGAGGGAGGTTAGTGGAGACATGGAGAGAGGGAGGTTGGAGACATGGAGAGAGGGAGGTGAGAGGAGACATGGAGAGAGGGATGTTGGAGACATGGAGAGAGGGAAGTTGGAGACATGGAGAGAGGGAGGTTAGAGACATGGAGAGAGGGAGGGGAGGTTAGAGACATGGAGAGAGGGAGGGGAGGTTAGAGACATGGAGAGAGGGAGGGGAGGTTAGAGACATGGAGAGAGGGAGGGGAGGTTAGAGACATGGAGAGAGGGAGGTTAGTGGAGACATGGAGAGAGGGAGGTTAGAGGAGAGGAGGCGTGTCCTTGTTCCTTTAATCCAGTGTTTGTTCTGCTAGTTCATCTCCAGGCGTCAGCTCAGCGGCCCCCCATGGAGAGGCTAATCTGGCCCCGGCGGGATCCCCCGAATTAAGACATCCAGTCACCACGGTGACCCACTCCTCAGCGCCTCAGACATATGTCCCATTGTCAATGTCCAGGGAGGAGCATTCTTACCAGAGTGGCTGAGTTACACAGAGACAGACCTGCCTCTAACCCTAACCTCTGACTAACAGAGTGGCTGAGGTACACAGAGACAGACCTGCCTCTAACCCTAACCTCTGACTAACAGAGTGGCTGAGTTACACAGAGACAGACCTGAACTAACTCTGACTAACAGAGTGGCTGAGTTACACAGAGACAGACCTGAACTAACTCTGACTAACAGAGTGGCTGAGGTACACAGAGACAGACCTGAACTAACTCTGACTAACAGAGTAGCTGAGTTACACAGAGACAGACCTGAACTAACTCTGACTAACAGAGTAGCTGAGTTACACAGAGACAGACCTGAACTAACTCTGACTAACAGAGTGGCTGAGTTACACAGAGACAAACCTGAACTAACAGAGTGGCTGAGTTACACAGAGACAGACCTGAACTAACTCTGACTAACAGAGTGGCTGAGTTACACAGAGACAGACCTGAACTAACTCTGACTAACAGAGTGGCTGAGTTACACAGAGACAGACCTGAACTAACTCTGACTAACAGAGTGGCTGAGTTACACAGAGACAGACCTGAACTAACTCTGACTAACAGAGTGGCTGAGTTACACAGAGACAGACCTGAACTAACTCTGACTAACAGAGTGGCTGAGTTACACAGAGACAGACCTGAACTAACTCTGACTAACAGAGTGGCTGAGTTACACAGAGACAGACCTGAACTAACTCTGACTAACAGAGTGGCTGAGTTACACAGAGACAGACCTGAACTAACTCTGACTAACAGAGTGGCTGAGTTACACAGAGACAGACCTGAACTAACTCTGACTAACAGAGTGGCTGAGTTACACAGAGACAGACCTGAACTAACTCTGACTAACAGAGTGGCTGAGTTACACAGAGACAGACCTGAACTAACTCTGACTAACAGAGTGGCTGAGTTACACAGAGACAGACCTGAACTAACTCTGACTAACAGAGTGGCTGAGTTACACAGAGACAGACCTGAACTAACTCTGACTAACAGAGTGGCTGAGTTACACAGAGACAGACCTGAACTAACTCTGACTAACAGAGTGGCTGAGTTACACAGAGACAGACCTGAACTAACTCTGACTTCCACAAGATGTTCTCAGACTGAGGTGTTTTACTTGATTTCATAGACAGACAATAATGATGTTGAACCATCACAATGGACCCACTGAGAGACAGAGACAGAGAGGTGTGGAGGAGAGAGAGAGACAGAGACAGAGAGGTCTGGAGGAGAGAGAGAGACAGAGACAGAGAGGTGTGGAGGAGAGAGAGAGACAGAGACAGAGAGGTGTGGAGGAGAGAGAGAGACAGAGAGAGAGACAGAGAGAGAGAGAGAGAGAGAGAGAGAGAGAGAGAGAGACAGAGACAGAGAGGTGTGGCGGAGGGAGAGAGGAAGAACAGACAGGATGGATCTTAACTGACCCTATCAATGGCAATTCCAGGCCTGAGTCTGTTCATAGTTAGTAGTGCCCCAGTTATCTGAGTTAGAGACCTCTCTAACGCCCAGGCAGTTCCGATTCAAACTCCCATTCACCATCTCTATAAGCGTTTTAATGTCAAAATACGTTTGTTACTCACAAAATACGGAGTTTCGCTGGGAAACTATCATAATTTACTGCCGTTACGCCCGGTATTTACTTCCAAAAAAAAGGCAAAAAAAAAATGTACAAGCAACCTAAAAAGGCCTCGTCAGTACTCATTACTGCCCCACACAGGTCAAAATGCCTCTTCAGTACTCATTACTGCCCCACACAGGTCAAAAGGCCTCGTCAGTACTCATTACTGCCCCACACAGGTCAAAAGGCCTCTTCAGTACTCATTACTGCCCCACACAGGTCAAAATGCCTCTTCAGTACTCATTACTGCCCCACACAGGTCAAAATGCCTCTTCAGTACTCATTACTGCCCCACACAGGTCAAAATGCCTCTTCAGTACTCATTACTGCCCCACACAGGTCAAAATGCCTCTTCAGTACTCATTACTGCCCCACACAGGTCAAACGGTCTCTTCAGTACTCATTACTGCCCCACACAGGTCAAAAGGTCTCTTCAGTACTCATTACTGCCGCACACAGGTCAAAAGGTATCTTCAGTACTCATTACTGCCACACACAGGTCAAAAAGTCTCTTCAGTACTCATTACTGCCCCACACAGGTCAAAAGGTCTCTTCAGTACTCATTACTGCCCCACACAGGTCAAAAGGCCTCTTCAGTACTCATTACTGCCCCACACAGGTCAAAAGGTCTCTTCAGTACTCATTACTGCCCCACACAGGTCAAAAGGCCTCTTCAGTACTCATTACTGCCCCACACAGGTCAAAAGGCCTCGTCAGTACTCATTACTGCCCCACACAGGTCAAAAGGTCTCTTCAGTACTCATTACTGCCCCACACAGGTCAAAAGGTCTCTTCAGTACTCATTACTGCCCCACACAGGTCAAAAGGTCTCTTCAGTACTCATTACTGCCCCACACACAGGTCAAAATGTCTCTTCAGTACTCATTACTGCACCACACAGGTCAAAAGGTCTCTTCAGTACTCATTACTGCCCCACACAGGTCAAAAGGCCTCTTCAGTACTCATTACTGCCCCACACACAGGTCAAAATGTCTCTTCAGTACTCATTACTGCACCACACAGGTCAAAATGTCTCTTCAGTACTCATTACTGCCCCACACAGGTCAAAAGGCCTCTTCAGTACTCATTACTGCCCCACACAGGTCAAAAGGCCTCTTCAGTACTCATTACTGCCCCACACAGGTCAAAAGGCCTCGTCAGTACTCATTACTGCCCCACACAGGTCAAAAGGTCTCTTCAGTACTCATTACTGCCCCACACAGGTCAAAAGGTCTCTTCAGTACTCATTACTGCCCCACACAGGTCAAAAGGTCTCTTCAGTACTCATTACTGCCCCACACACAGGTCAAAATGTCTCTTCAGTACTCATTACTGCCGCACACAGGTCAAAAGGTATCTTCAGTACTCATTACTGCCACACACAGGTCAAAAAGTCTCTTCAGTACTCATTACTGCCCCACACAGGTCAAAAGGTCTCTTCAGTACTCATTACTGCCCCACACAGGTCAAAAGGCCTCTTCAGTACTCATTACTGCCCCACACACAGGTCAAAATGTCTCTTCAGTACTCATTACTGCACCACACAGGTCAAAAGGTCTCTTCAGTACTCATTACTGCCCCACACACAGGTCAAAATGTCTCTTCAGTACTCATTACTGCACCACACAGGTCAAAAGGTCTCTTCAGTACTCATTACTGCCCCACACACAGGTCGATTTTTTTCAGATGCACGTACATTTTAATTAGATTGTTTTTTGGAAGAACATACCAGCCGTAACTTGAGTAAATTTAAGATTACTACTCAGCGAAACGCCATATGTTGTGAGTAACAAACGTATTTTGACGTAACGCTTGCAGAGAGCTGGTGAATGAGAGAGCTTTGAATCTGAGCTTAATTCCTGGTTAGAGAGATCTCTAACAAACAGATACTGGGGCAGGTGAGTAGTCGACCCACTAGACACACCAACAGAGTGACAATTACGAGGGAGACATGAGTTACCCTAAATACAACAAAGTCAAACGTGGGTCTTCTAAATAATGCTAATTTAACCATTCTCTGTTTAAAATGCTATTTGTACTGCTACAGTTGTAAATACTCAAATAAAAGCTTATTCCAAACTAAACTAGCAACCCCATGTTATGTTTTTTTATTTTTTAAATGTTGCAATGTTTCTACACTCGTCATCCCAGAACAGCCCTGTAATCTCAGCCCCTTTTTCAGGTGTCCCAAATCTTATTAATACAACGAAAAAAAGATAATTTTTAGTGAGCAAGATGTATCAATTAATTCAGGCGACAACAGTGTAGACCCAATGACAATCATCGAATGTCATTACATTTGTAGGGGTGTTTAAATAGTGGTGCGAGTCCACAGTGCTCTGTTTGGATGCTGGACTTTGGTTTTGGAAATGGATCAACATGTGCAGGTAGCCTACCTTTTTCAGTGATTTGTTTGACGATAAGATGCAAACAACATGGCTGGCTGTCTTCATTCAAAAATGTAAAAGATAATTAAAAAAACAATAACGTTAAAGAGGGGTTTACTATTAGGTCCGTACCGATAATACAGACCCCCGAATGACATAATTCACACTCTGCCTACCAGGCCACTTGCTGTTTGATATCCTCAGGGAGGGTGTAGACAATGTAAGCCCCCTGTAATTCTCTGTTTGGGCTGCTAGGTTAGGGGTTAATTCCCAAGGAGTTCTGCAGTGTTTTCATGAAGTCAGACTGTTTTCATTGACCCCCTGCAGATGGGACAGCAAAGCACTGTAATCTGCCCAGTGGGAGCGTGGCTCCTGATCACCTGGCTTTCAGAGACTTCAGAAACCAGTCTCTGTCCAACCCAACCATCAGTCCCAGAGGACCGTGTCGGGTCACTCCTGCTTGGCCTGGCGCTGCCCCCAGCAGGTCTGTGTCTGTGGCCTCTGGGTGTGGCCTGGATCCAAGGCCTGTGTTGATGTTGTTTACCTTGTTTTAGAGCCACCATCCAGACGTGCTTGGCTAGCCACCACGGTTCTTAACCATCATGTTACCGTCAACTCTGCTGTGAAAGGGAAGGTCAGGATTACGAGGGTCTATTTGCTCTAGAGGCCCCATCAAATGTTCCTCTCTGCCCCCTCCTCCCTGAGGCCTGCTACCCATCTCCCTGCTCCCTCAGACAGCTCTGGACCGACGGGTTGTCCACCCCTTGACCTTGTTCTGACCTTGGCAATTGACCTCAAAAACGGACACACTGACAGTTGGTGGTCAGCCATTGTTTTGGTCATGAAGCTAACCGATGCAAAAAAAATATTTACAATGTTACGATGTGACACAGAGAGAGAGAGCTAGGTTCTTTTCTAATCATTCTGTACCGAAGGAGAGCAGAGAGGTCATCCTCAGTTCACGTCACCCTTTGATCCTTGAACCCCGAGCATTGCTCTTTTAGAAGCACAAATCTCCCAGCTCCCGTTCTATGAATCATTATAGATATTGTCTAATAGACCCTATCCACTGACAAAACATAACACTTCCTGGTTTTCTTCTTCGTTCTCAGCTCATTTTACTGCTAGCAGCGCTGACATTTTTTGTTACACTCCTATAATTAGTTAATTTCCTGGTTATGACTTAGACCAATTAAACCTTATTCGTTGGCTGTTTAGAGAAATGCACACATTCCAAGGCAGTATTAGATGTTTTGTCAAGGGATAAGATAGTCATCGGGTGCCACTCTGACCGGTAAACAAGGACCTTTTAGTGTGTTATATAGCCCAAACTGTAACGGTGTTCCTCTTCCTCCGAAGAGGAGGAGCATGGATTGAACCAAGACGCAGCGTTGTGATAAGACATGATATTTAATAAACAAAACAGAAAACACGACGAACACTTGAATAATTACAAAACAACAAACGACGTAGACTGACCTGAACGTAAGAACTTACATGTAACACGAAGAACGCACGAACAGGAGAAACAGACTACATAAAAACCGAAGGAACAAACAAACCGAAACAGTCCCGTGTGGCGCAACAAACACAGACACAGGAGACAACCACCCAACAACAAACCATGTGACCCCACCTACCTTAATATGATTCTCAATCAGATGAGATGAAAACCACCTGCCTCTAATTGAGAACCATATTAGGTCACCCATTAACCAACATAGAAACACAAAACATAGACTGCCCACCCAAACTCACGCCCTGACCAGCTAACACATACAAAATAACAGAAAACCGGTCAGGAACGTGACACAAACTGTCAATATGCAGTGAACTCCAAAGGGAAGCTCGCCCTCCCATTTCGTGGCTTTTGCAGCACTGAATTAATGCACTGATACCATATCTAGGGTTAGAAGTATCAACATGAACTCATCAACTCACTGCATCGTTTGACATCTGACTATAATATATCCTACTCACAGTGAAGTATAATATATCCTACTCACAGTGAAGTATAATATGTTCTACTTACAGTGAACTATAATATATCCTACTCACAGTGAAGTATAATCTATCCTACTTACAGTGAACTATAATATATCCTACTCACAGTGAAGTATAATATGTCCTACTTACAGTGAACTATAATATATCCTACTCATAGTGAAGTATAATCTATCCTATTTACAGTGAAGTATAATCTATCCTACTTACAGTGAACTATAATATATCCTACTCACAGTGAAGTATAATCTATCCTACTTACAGTGAACTATAATATATCCTACTCACAGTGAAGTATAATCTATCCTACTCACAGTGAAGTATAATCTATCCTACTTACAGTGAACTATAATATATCCTACTCACAGTGAAGTATAATCTATCCTACTTACAGTGAACTATAATATATACTACTCACAGTGAAGTATAATCTATCCTACTCACAGTGAAGTATAATATATCCTACTCACAGTGAAGTTTAATATATCCTACTCACAGTGAAGTATAATCTATCCTACTCACAGTGAAGTATAATCTATCCTACTTACAGTGAACTATAATATATCCTACTCACAGTGAAGTATAATCTATCCTACTCACAGTGAAGTATAATATATCCTACTCACAGTGAAGTATAATCTATCCTACTTACAGTGAACTATAATATATCCTACTCACAGTGAAGTATAATCTATCCTACTCACAGTGAACTATAATATATTCTACTCACAGTGAAGTATAATATATCCTACTTACAGTGAAGTATAATCTATCCTACTCACAGTGAAGTATAATCTATCCTACTTACAGTGAACTATAATATATCCTACTTACAGTGAAGTATAATATATCCTACTCACAGTGAAGTATAATATATCCTACTTACAGTGAACTATAATATATCCTACTTACAGTGAAGTATAATCTATCCTACTTACAGTGAACTATAATATATCCTACTTACAGTGAAGTATAATCTATCCTACTTACAGTGAACTATAATATATGCTACTTACAGTGAAGTATAATATATCCTACTCACAGTGAAGTATAATCTATCCTACTTACAGTGAAGTATAATCTATCCTACTTACAGTGAACTATATTATATATCCTACTTACAGTGAAGTATAATCTATCCTACTTACAGTGAACTATAATATATCCTACTTACAGTGAAGTATAATCTATCCTACTTACAGGGAACTATAATATATTCTACTTACAGTGAAGTATAATATATCCTACTTACAGTGAAGTATAATATATCCTACTCACAGTGAAGTATAATATATCCTACTTACAGTGAACTATAATATATCCTACTCACAGTGAAGTATAATATATCCTACTCACAGTGAAGTATAATCTATCCTACTTACAGTGAACTATAATATATCCTACTTACAGTGAAGTATAATATATCCTACTCACAGTGAAGTATAATATATCCTACTTACAGTGAACTATAATATATCCTACTTACAGTGAAGTATAATCTATCCTACTTACAGTGAACTATAATATATCCTACTTACAGTGAAGTATAATCTATCCTACTTACAGTGAACTATAATATATGCTACTTACAGTGAAGTATAATATATCCTACTCACAGTGAAGTATAATCTATCCTACTTACAGTGAAGTATAATCTATCCTACTTACAGTGAACTATAATATATCCTACTTACAGTGAAGTATAATATATCCTACTCACAGTGAAGTATAATATATCCTACTCACAGTGAAGTATAATATATCCTACTCACAGTGAAGTATAATATATCCTATAGAGCCTCATGATTCGGAGATAAACATGCATTAGGTTAAAACCAGAAAATTATCAACAGAAACAACAGAAACAGCAGAACAGCAGAACAGCAGAAACAACAGTTACTAGACCAAAAACGAAATATCCCAATTTGATCCCTAAACTAGCTCCTCCAGAACAAATCAATTTGTTCCTGTTATGCTTGTAATCTACGGCTTCTCTTCTAAGAAGGTCATAAACTTTAATAACATAATAACATTCCCATTATAAACCGTAGTGGTTTCCCATTGAAGTCATATCCAACCATGGCTAGTTCCACAACAAGCAGAGAATGTTCCAGCGTAAAATAAAACTGATTGAATTCTGCAGTGTTCACTCTGCACCCAGGGGCAGGATTAATTACATTAGAGCATCAATAAACGAATGAATAAATAAATAAATACTTCTCAGTTTTGTGTGAACTCTCGGATTTTTTATAATATTGCCCCTTTTGGAATAACTTTACATTTGGTCTTGCCTTGGCTATAACAATGTATAACCTACTGCAATAGACCTTACCATTCATTCAAAAAGCATTTCAATTGTTGTCGTTTTTTAAAAGAAGCTCTAGTTGACTATTCAGTCACATTCTCAATTTGTTCCAAATGCCCTATAAATGTTTTCTTTAAATCCTTTCATCTCGGTCCTATCATCATGTAGATAAAACATTTACATTGCTAAATTGTTGGAGGCTAGAGGTGTTCAACGATCGACCACATATAATAATAGGCTAACGCAAATACTGCTGTTGTTAAGCATTAATAAGAATTTCGCTGCAGCGGCTATAAGATCTGCTAAATTGTATACACGGATCAATATACTTAGATTATTTTTTTTAAATGCGGATTGTTATATTTTATTTCAACAGGAGGCTCTGGGAACCGGTCACTGTCACCTCGCCGGACAGCCAGTGTCAA
This sequence comes from Salvelinus alpinus, assembly GCF_045679555.1. Lineage (NCBI taxonomy): Eukaryota > Metazoa > Chordata > Actinopteri > Salmoniformes > Salmonidae > Salvelinus > Salvelinus alpinus. The sequence goes on from NC_092119.1 coordinate 66,818, forward strand.
AGCCAAAGGCGCGAGGCTGCGTGCATTCATCGACGGGATTTTAGAGGTTATTTGTCAACAAAACTCGTATAGCTCCGTTAATCTCTGTATACCCCGTGTTCCCCCGTCCCTGTGGCTGGTCGTCCCCTATAGGCTGATTGATCATTGATCTCTGTTCAAACAGGTCGCCGTGGCCACTGTTGCTTTTGAATGCCAAACGAGTCATTCGCCCTCGTCCTTCGCATTGAACGTAATCCGGTAAACGAATGGGAATGGATGTCGTCCTCTCGGAGACGGGGCCCCCTTTCACTCCGCACGTTAATTCTCTATTTATCTTATTGACTCAGTATAGACTGGAGTAACATCAGAACACTAAATGAGAAGGGTCACCGCATTATGATGGTCATAGCCAGACTCTCGTCAAGGTTAAAAAGGTTTTCAAGTTTATTTTCCTCACAATGTATTAACACATAAAGGCTAATAAATTAAACTTTAAGGGTGTGTTGTGTGATGTAATAAGGAATATAGGGAACTTTAAATATTTTATGAAATAATTTGATATTTCTGAAAAGTTCACATATAATTTGTGCGTAATTGTGCACGTTAAAATCTAATTTACAAACAAGTGATGGGCTAAAAATTGGTTTTGTATTTTACGGTGGACTTAATTATCACAAAATGTAGATTTACAATTCACGAAGGTAAATATAGACAAGAAACTCCAGACAGCCTTGTATTAGACGGAAAACCAGCAGACCTATTCTCTATTTTCATCAAACTAAATTGCATTTTATTTTCTATTAGGCCTACAATGCAGCTTAATTTACATGATTTGCTTTAAATGAAAACAGCTTAGTAAAGCTACACGTGTGTATATGGGCAAAGCCTTCTCAACCCCATCGTGTAGCCTACATTCCCCCAATATGTTCAATCTAGCGTGGTCTAGCTGTTTGAACGTAAAGCAGGCGATCTAGACCTCCCTTCCCTGCTATGAGGAGGCTAAATCAGTCACCCAGCGTACGGTCGAGGCCCTAAAGCAACGGCCTTGATTTGTTAAGGCACGACACAGGGAATGACATTTAACGTGTTATTATTTCCCTGCGAAGATTAATGATAAATTGTCTATAATTTTTTTTCTTAAAAGCGTCAGATAAGGCCGCAGTAGTTTGGCCCGGAGGCAAAGAGCGACCGCTATGCAAAGTGACAGGCAATTATCAGGGCCTAGTTTGGGATAATGACTTTACAATGAATCTTTTGATTGAAATGTTACTGGCTTGGCTCCGGGCAAACTGCGAAAAAAAAAATGAATATAAAAGTTAAAGAAACAATGAGCAAATATAAAATAAATCTCTCTCTCTCTACTCCCCCTCTCTTCAAATAGCAATAGTGCCTACGAGGTGCAGAAGAGATATGCATATATTGATGAAAAAATATTAAGTCATGGAGCGCTTGCAGCAAACATAAATTAGCATATTCAGGGTAAATATGCAGACTATTTACGATAATAAGGACGGATTATTCAATTCAATGAATGTTAAATAGATGAGGAAATAGTATGTCTCTTATCTAGCCATGGCTCCTATTCATTTTAATCGCTTCCCAATTGAACTCTTCATTTTCTTCTCTTCTGCATTATTGTTTCTCATTCCCGGAGCGGTGGCACCCATTGGCCGCGGTGATTTCCACTGGTCACTGGTTTAAGTGGCATCCCCTTTATTCAGTGCGGGGGAAATAGAGGAAGTCGACGTCACGCCCGGGGGCCAACATCATGATAAGATGTTTTCATTATGCACAGCGGCTGATAGGCTACAATATTATTCAGGCTCCTATATGCATAAAGGCAAGAACATACCATTCATCTAGATTAAATATAAACTGTATTTTCTTTATGCATCGCCCACATGTTCACTATGAACATAGAAAGCAAATGAAGAGCAGAGACCCCAGACCCAACTTTAACCTGTGTGTGTGCGTGTGTGTGTGTGTGTGTGTGTGTGTGTGTGTGTGTGTGTGTGTGTGTGTGTGTGTGTGTGTGTGTGACAGAGAGAGAGCACCATTACAAGTTTAAGGCTACTCAGGCAGGTTGATATAACAGAAGGCTACTCAGACAGGTTGATATAACAGAAGAATACTCAGACAGGTTGATATAACAGAAGGCTACTCAGGCAGGTTGATATAACAGAAGGCTACTCAGGCAGGTTTATATAACAGAAGGCTACTCAGGCAGGTTCATATAACAGAAGGCTACTCAGACAGGTTTATATAACAGAAGGCTACTCAGGCAGGTTTATATAACAGAAGGCTACTCAGACAGGTTGATATAACAGAAGGCTACTCAGGCAGGTTTATATAACAGAAGGCTACTCAGGCAGGTTGATATAACAGAAGGCTACTCAGGCAGGTTTATATAACAGAAGGCTACTGAGACAGGTTGATATAACAGAAGGCTACTCAGACAGGTTTATATAACAGAAGGCTACTCAGGCAGGTTTATATAACAGAAGGCTACTCAGGCAGGTTGATTTAACAGAAGGCTACTCAGACAGGTTCATATAACAGAAGGCTCCTCAGGCAGGTTTATATAACAGAAGGCTACTCAGGCAGGTTTATATAACAGAAGGCTACTCAGACAGGTTGATATAACAGAAGGCTACTCAGGCAGGTTTATATAACAGAAGGCTACTCAGGCAGGTTTATATAACAGAAGGCTACTCAGGCAGGTTCATATAACAGAAGGCTACTCAGACAGGTTTATATAACAGAAGGCTACTCAGGCAGGTTTATATAACAGAAGGCTACTCAGACAGGTTGATATAACAGAAGGCTACTCAGGCAGGTTTATTTAACAGAAGGCTACTCAGGCAGGTTTATATAACAGAAGGCTACTCAGGCAGGTTTATATAACAGAAGGCTACTCAGACAGGTTGATATAACAGAAGGCTACTCAGGCAGGTTTATTTAACAGAAGGCTACTCAGGCAGGTTGATATAACAGAAGGCTACTCAGGCAGGTTTATATAACAGAAGGCTACTCAGGCAGGTTGATATAACAGAAGGCTACTCAGACAGGTTTATATAACAGAAGGCTACTCAGGCAGGTTGATATAACAGAAGGCTACTCAGGCAGGTTTATATAACAGAAGGCTACTCAGGCAGGTTGATATAACAGAAGGCTACTCAGACAGGTTTATATAACAGAAGGCTACTCAGGCAGGTTTATATAACAGAAGGCTACTCAGACAGGTTTATATAACAGAAGGCTACTCAGGCAGGTTTATATAACAGAAGGCTACTCAGACAGGTTGATATAACAGAAGGCTACTCAGGCAGGTTTATATAACAGAAGGCTACTCAGGCAGGTTGATATAACAGAAGGCTACTCAGGCAGGTTTATTTAACAGAAGGCTACTCAGGCAGGTTTATATAACAGAAGGCTACTCAGGCAGGTTGATATAACAGAAGGCTACTCAGACAGGTTGATATAACAGAAGGCTCCTCAGGCAGGTTGATATAACAGAAGAATACTCAGACAGGTTGATATAACAGAAGGCTACTCAGACAGGTTGATTTAACATAAGGCTACTCAGACAGGTTCATATAACAGAAGGCTCCTCAGGCAGGTTTATATAACAGAAGGCTACTCAGGCAGGTTTAAATAACAGAAGGCTCCTATGGTAGGTTCATATGGCAGACTCTGCTGCCCTCTAATGCTAGTTGTCAGTCTCACATCTGTTGTCGCATATTATGGGTTGTACGTTGAGTGTACAAAACATGAAGAACTCCTTCCAAATATTGAGTTTCACACCCTTTTGTCCTCAGAATAGCCTCAATTTGGCAGGGCATGGACTCTACAAGGTGTCGAAAGAGTTCCACAGGGATGCTGGCCCATGTTGACTCAAGTTGGCTAGATGTACTTTGAGTGGTGGACCACCCTTGAAACACACAGAAAACTGTTGAGTGTGGAAAAACCCAGCAGCGTTGCAGTTCTTGACACAAACCGGTGCGCCTGGCAGCTACTACCATACCCCGTTCAAAGGCACTTAAATCTTGTGTCTTGTCCATTCACCCTCTGAATGGCACACAGACACAATCCATGTCTCAATTGAATCAAGGCTTAAAAATCCTTCTTTAACCTGTCTCCTCCCCTTCATCTACACTGATTGTAGTGGATTTAACAAGTGACATCAATAAGGGATCATAGCTTTCACCTGGATTCACCTGGTCAGTCTATGTCATGGAAAGTGTAGGTGTTCCTAATGTTTTGTAAACTGTGTGTGTTTTTGTCCCTGTCTGCTCTTCCTTCCTGCCACCACAAGGTGTCAGTCTCCTGTTGAGAAGTGTAGAGTGTCATGTTCACCACAAGGTGTCAGTCTCCTGTTGAGTAATGTAGACAGACATGTTAAAGTGGCTGCTTGCTTTCTGTGAAGACTAGACATATATTTCCTCTCATGCAATAAAACACAACAACTCTGTGCCACAAATGGCACCCTATTCCCTTTAGGGTCCTGGTCAAAGTGGTGCACTACATAGGGAATAGGGTGCCATTGGAGACGTTACTACATAGGGAATAGGGCGCCATTGGAGACGTTACTATATAGGGAATAGGGTGCCATTGGAGACACCTCTATATAGAGAATAGGGTGACATTGGAGACGTTCTATATAGGGAATAGGGTGCCATTGGAGACACCTCTATATAGAGAATAGGGTGACATTGGAGACGTTACTATATAGGGAATAGGGTGACATTGGAGACGCTTCTATATAGGGAATAGGGTGCCATTGGAGACGCCACTGTATAGGGAATAGGGCCCTGGTCAACAGTAGTGCACTATATAGGGAATAAGGTTCTATAGGGCCCTCGTAAACAGTAGTGCACTATATAGGGAATAAGGTTCTATAGGACCCTCGTCAACAGTAATGCACTATATAGGAAATAAGGTTCTATAGGGCCCTCGTCAACAGTAGTGCACTATATAGGAAAAAAGGTTCTATAGGGCCCTCGTCAACAGTAGTGCACTATATAGGGAATAAGGTTCTATAGGACCCTCGTCAACAGTAGTGCACTATATAGGGAATAAGGTTCTATAGGACCCTCGTCAACAGTAGTGCACTATATAGGAAATAAGGTTATATAGGGCCCTCGTCAACAGTAGTGCACTATATAGGGAATAAGGTTCTATAGGACCCTCGTCAACAGTAGTGCACTATATAGGGAATAAGGTTCTATAGGACCCTCGTCAACAGTAGTGCACTATATAGGGCCCTCGTCAACAGTAGTGCACTATATAGGACCCTCGTCAACAGTAGTGCACTATATAGGGCCCTCGTCAACAGTAGTGCACTATATAGGGAATAAGGTTCCATTTGGGACGTAGTTAGGGTGTTGCATGGAGCAGCCAATCAAATCATCAGGACGTATTTATTCCTACCCTGTATGTAAACACACACAATCAGAGAGCTACGGTAAGTCTAACAAACATTTCACCCTGGATAGCAACGTTTCTGCATCAACGATTTCTGGAAAGGGTTTTTGGGACATTCTACATTTAGAGATTATATGGCTAGGCCTACTTGACATGTCCTTTCAGAGAATATACGGTGTGTCCTACTTGACATGTCCTTTCAGAGAATATACGGTGTGGCCTACTTGACGTGTTCTTTTAGAGAATATACGGTGTGTCCTACTTGACGTGTTCTTTTAGAGAATATACGGTGTGGCCTACCTGACGTGTTATTTTAGAGAATATACGGCGGGTTCTACTTGACGTGTTCTTTTAGAGAATATACGGTGTGGCCTACTTGACGTGTTCTTTTAGAGAATATACGGTGTGGCCTACTTGACGTGTTCTTTTAGAGAATATATGGTGTGGCCTACTTGACGTGTTCTTTTAGAGAATATACGGTGTGGCCTACTTGACGTGTTCTTTTAGAGAATATACGGTGTGTCCTACTTGACGTGTTCTTTTAGAGAATATATGGTGTGTCCTACTTGACGTGTTCTTTTAGAGAATATATGGTGTGGCCTACTTGACGTGTTCTTTTAGAGAATATACGGTGTGTCCTACTTGACGTGTTCTTTTAAAGAATATATGGTGTGTCCTACTTGACGTGATCTTTTAGAGAATATACGGTGTGGCCTACTTGACGTGTTCTTTTAGAGAATATACGGTGTGGCCTACTTGACGTGTTCTTTTAGAGAATATACGGTGTGGCCTACTTGACGTGTTCTTTTAGAGAATATATGGTGTGGCCTACTTGACGTGTTCTTTTAGAGAATATACGGTGTGGCCTACTTGACGTGTTCTTTTAGAGAATATACGGTGTGGCCTACTTGATGTGTTCTTTTAGAGAATATACGGTGTGGCCTACTTGACGTGTTATTTTAGAGAATATACGGTGGGTCCTACTTGACGTGTTCTTTTAGAGAATATACGGTGTGTCCTACTTGACGTGTTCTTTGACAGAATATATGGTGTGGCATACGTGACATTTTAGAGAATGTATGGTGTTGTCTACTTGACGTGTTCCCTTTTATCACTCAGTGGGGTGATGGCCGCTCCTCCTGCGGTGTAAAACATACTTTACATCCCGTCTGTTTTACCCAAGGGTTTGGAATCTCTCCAAAGGGGACATTTCCGCCGTTCATTTCTTTTACAATCTCGTGGAGCGTTATTGGCTTTGTGTTTGTGTTGTGTTTTCTCTCTTGGTCCCCAGAGGAGGGAGTCAGTTAGCTGAGTGTAGAGGAGGGAGTCCGTTAGCTGAGTAGAGGAGGGAGTCAGTTAGCTGAGTAGAGGAGGGAGTCAGTTAGCTGAGTAGAGGAGGGAGTCAGTTAGCTGAGTAGAGGAGGGAGTCAGTTAGCTGAGTAGAGGAGGGAGTCAGTTAGCTGAGTAGAGGAGGGAGTCAGTTAGCTGAGTAGAGGAGGGAGTCAGTTAGCTGAGTAGAGGAGGGAGTCAGTTAGCTGAGTAGAGGACGGAGTCAGTTAGCTGAGTGTAGAGGAGGGAGTCAGTTAGCTGAGTAGAGGAGGGAGTCAGTTAGCTGAGTAGAGGAGGGAGTCAGTTAGCTGAGTGTAGAGGGAGTCAGTTAGCTGAGTGTAGAGGAGGGAGTCAGTTAGCTGAGTGTAGAGGAGGGAGTCAGTTAGCTGAGTAGAGGAGGGAGTCAGTTAGCTGAGTGGAGGAGGGAGTCAGTTAGCTGAGTAGAGGAGGGAGTCAGTTAGCTGAGTGGAGGAGGGAATCAGTTAGCTGAGTAGAGGAGGGAGTCAGTTAGCTGAGTAGAGGAGGGAGTCAGTTAGCTGAGTGTAGAGGAGGGAGTCAGTTAGCTGAGTAGAGGAGGGAGTCAGTTAGCTGAGTGTAGAGGAGGGAGTCAGTTAGCTGAGTAGAGGAGGGAGTCAGTTAGCTGAGTGTAGAGGAGGGAGTCAGTTAGCTGAGTAGAGGAGGGAGTCAGTTAGCTGAGTGTAGAAGAGGGAGTCAGTTAGCTGAGTAGAGGAGGGAGTCAGTTAGCTGAGTAGAGGAGGGAGTCAGTTAGCTGAGTGTAGAGGAGGGAGTCAGTTAGCTGAGTAGAGGAGGGAGTCAGTTAGCTGAGTAGAGGAGGGAGTCAGTTAGCTGAGTAGAGGAGGGTGTCAGTTAGCTGAGTAGAGGAGGGAGTCAGTTAGCTGAGTGTAGAGGAGGGAGTCAGTTAGCTGAGTAGAGGAGGGAGTCAGTTAGCTGAGTAGAGGAGGGAGTCAGTTAGCTGAGTGTAGAGGAGGGAGTCAGTTAGCTGAGTAGAGGAGGGAGTCAGTTAGCTGAGTAGAGGAGGGTGTCAGTTAGCTGAGTAGAGGAGGGAGTCAGTTAGCTGAGTAGAGGAGGGAGTCAGTTAGCTGAGTAGAGGAGGGAGTCAGTTAGCTGAGTGTAGAGGAGGGAGTCAGTTAGCTGAGTAGAGGAGGGAGTCAGTTAGCTGAGTAGAGGAGGGAGTCAGTTAGCTGAGTGTAGAGGACGGAGTCAGTTAGCTGAGTAGAGGAGGGAGTCAGTTAGCTGAGTAGAGGAGGGAGTCAGTTAGCTGAGTAGAGGAGGGAGTCAGTTAGCTGAGTAGAGGAGGGAGTCCGTTAGCTGAGTAGAGGAGGGAGTCAGTTAGCTGAGTAGAGGAGGGAGTCAGTTAGCTGAGTAGAGGAGGGAGTCAGTTAGCTGAGAGTAGAGGAGGGAGTCAGTTAGCTGAGTAGAGGAGGGAGTCAGTTAGCTGAGTAGAGGAGGGAGTCAGTTAGCTGAGTAGAGGAGGGAGTCAGTTAGCTGAGTGTAGAGGAGGGAGTCAGTTAGCTGAGTGTAGAGGAGGGAGTCAGTTAGCTGAGTAGAGGAGGGAGTCAATTAGCTGAGTAGAGGAGGGAGTCAGTTAGCTGAGTGTAGAGGAGGGAGTCAGTTAGCTGAGTAGAGGAGGGAGTCCGTTAGCTGAGTAGAGGAGGGAGTCAGTTAGCTGAGTGTAGAGGAGGGAGTCAGTTAGCTGAGTAGAGGAGGGAGTCAGTTAGCTGAGTAGAGGAGGGAGTCAGTTAACTGAGTGTAGAGGAGGGAGTCAGTTAGCTGAGTAGAGGAGGGAGTCAGTTAGCTGAGTAGAGGAGGGAGTCAGTTAGCTGAGTGTAGAGGAGGGAGTCAGTTAGCTGAGTGTAGAGGAGGGAGTCAGTTAGCTGAGTAGAGGAGGGAGTCAGTTAGCTGAGTAGAGGAGGGAGTCAGTTAGCTGAGTGTAGAGGAGGGAGTCAGTTAGCTGAGTGTAGAGGAGGGAGTCAGTTAGCTGAGTAGAGGAGGGAGTCAGTTAGCTGAGTAGAGGAGGGAATCAGTTAGCTGAGTAGAGGAGGGAGTCAGTTAGCTGAGTAGAGGAGGGAGTCAGTTAACTGAGTAGAGGAGGGAGTCAGTTAGCTGAGTAGAGGAGGGAGTCAGTTAGCTGAGTAGAGGAGGGAGTCAGTTAGCTGAGTAGAGGAGGGAGTCAGTTAGCTGAGTAGAGGAGGGAGTCCGTTAGCTGAGTAGAGGAGGGAGTCAGTTAGCTGAGTGTAGAGGAGGGAGTCAGTTAGCTGAGTAGAGGAGGGAGTCAGTTAACTGAGTAGAGGAGGGAGTCAGTTAGCTGAGTAGAGGAGGGAGTCAGTTAGCTGAGTAGAGGAGGGAGTCAGTTAGCTGAGTAGAGGAGGGAGTCAGTTAGCTGAGTAGAGGAGGGAGTCAGTTAGCTGAGTGTAGAGGAGGGAGTCAGTTAGCTGAGTAGAGGAGGGTGTCAGTTAGCTGAGTAGAGGAGGGAGTCAGTTAGCTGAGTGTAGAGGAGGGAGTCAGTTAGCTGAGTAGAGGAGGGAGTCAGTTAGCTGAGTAGAGGAGGGAGTCAGTTAGCTGAGTGTAGAGGAGGGAGTCAGTTAGCTGAGTAGAGGAGGGAGTCAGTTAGCTGTGTAGAGGAGGGAGTCAGTTAGCTGAGTGTAGAGGAGGGAGTCAGTTAGCTGAGTAGAGGAGGGAGTCAGTTAGCTGAGTAGAGGAGGGAGTCAGTTAGCTGAGTGTAGAGGAGGGAGTCAGTTAGCTGAGTAGAGGAGGGAGTCAGTTAGCTGAGTGTAGAGGAGGGAGTCAGTTAGCTGAGTGTAGAGGAGGGAGTCAGTTAGCTGAGTAGAGGAGGGAGTCAGTTAGCTGAGTAGAGGAGGGAGTCAGTTAGCTGAGTGTAGAGGAGGGAGTCAGTTAGCTGAGTAGAGGAGGGAGTCAGTTAGCTGAGTAGAGGAGGGAGTCAGTTAGCTGAGTAGAGGAGGGAGTCAGTTAGCTGAGTAGAGGAGGGAGTCCGTTAGCTGAGTAGAGGAGGGAGTCAGTTAGCTGAGTAGAGGAGGGAGTCAGTTAGCTGAGTAGAGGAGGGAGTCAGTTAGCTGAGAGTAGAGGAGGGAGTCAGTTAGCTGAGTAGAGGAGGGAGTCAGTTAGCTGAGTAGAGGAGGGAGTCAGTTAGCTGAGTAGAGGAGGGAGTCAGTTAGCTGAGTGTAGAGGAGGGAGTCAGTTAGCTGAGTGTAGAGGAGGGAGTCAGTTAGCTGAGTAGAGGAGGGAGTCAATTAGCTGAGTAGAGGAGGGAGTCAGTTAGCTGAGTGTAGAGGAGGGAGTCAGTTAGCTGAGTAGAGGAGGGAGTCAGTTAGCTGAGTAGAGGAGGGAGTCAGTTAGCTGAGTGTAGAGGAGGGAGTCAGTTAGCTGAGTGTAGAGGAGGGAGTCAGTTAGCTGAGTAGAGGAGGGAGTCAGTTAGCTGAGTAGAGGAGGGAGTCAGTTAGCTGAGTAGAGGAGGGAGTCAGTTAGCTGAGTAGAGGAAGGAGTCAGTTAACTGAGTAGAGGAGGGAGTCAGTTAGCTGAGTAGAGGAGGGAGTCAGTTAGCTGAGTAGAGGAGGGAGTCAGTTAGCTGAGTAGAGGAGGGAGTCAGTTAGCTGAGTAGAGGAGGGAGTCCGTTAGCTGAGTAGAGGAGGGAGTCAGTTAGCTGAGTGTAGAGGAGGGAGTCAGTTAGCTGAGTAGAGGAGGGAGTCAGTTAACTGAGTAGAGGAGGGAGTCAGTTAGCTGAGTAGAGGAGGGAGTCAGTTAGCTGAGTAGAGGAGGGAGTCAGTTAGCTGAGTAGAGGAGGGAGTCAGTTAGCTGAGTAGAGGAGGGAGTCAGTTAGCTGAGTAGAGGAGGGAGTCAGTTAGCTGAGTAGAGGAGGGAGTCAGTTAGCTGAGTAGAGGAGGGAGTCAGTTAGCTGAGTAGAGGAGGGAGTCAGTTAGCTGAGTAGAGGAGGGAGTCAGTTAGCTGAGTGTAGAGGAGGGAGTCAGTTAGCTGAGTAGAGGAGGGAGTCAGTTAGCTGAGTAGAGGAGGGAGTCAGTTAGCTGAGTGTAGAGGGAGTCAGTTAGCTGAGTAGAGGAGGGAGTCAGTTAGCTGAGTAGAGGAGGGAGTCAGTTAGCTGAGTGTAGAGGAGGGAGTCAGTTAGCTGAGTAGAGGAGGGAGTCAGTTAGCTGAGTAGAGGAGGGAGTCAGTTAGCTGTGTAGAGGAGGGAGTCAGTTAGCTGAGTGTAGAGGAGGGAGTCAGTTAGCTGAGTAGAGGAGGGAGTCAGTTAGCTGAGTAGAGGAGGGAGTCAGTTAGCTGAGTAGAGGAGGGAGTCAGTTAGCTGAGTAGAGGAGGGAGTCAGTTAGCTGAGTGTAGAGGGAGTCAGTTAGCTGAGTAGAGGAGGGAGTCAGTTAGCTGAGTAGAGGAGGGAGTCAGTTAGCTGAGTAGAGGAGGGAGTCAGTTAGCTGAGTGTAGAGGAGGGAGTCAGTTAGCTGAGTAGAGGAGGGAGTCAGTTAGCTGAGTAGAGGAGGGAGTCAGTTAGCTGAGTAGAGGAGGGAGTCAGTTAGCTGAGTAGAGGAGGGAGTCAGTTAGCTGAGTAGAGGAGGGAGTCAGTTAGCTGAGTAGAGGAGGGAGTCAGTTAGCTGAGAGTAGAGGAGGGAGTCAGTTAGCTGAGTAGAGGAGGGAGTCAGTTAGCTGAGTAGAGGAGGGAGTCAGTTAGCTGAGTAGAGGAGGGAGTCAGTTAGCTGAGTAGAGGAGGGAGTCAGTTAGCTGAGTAGAGGAGGGAGTCAGTTAGCTGAGTAGAGGAGGGAGTCAGTTAGCTGAGTAGAGGAGGGAGTCAGTTAGCTGAGTAGAGGAGGGAGTCAGTTAGCTGAGTAGAGGAGGGAGTCAGTTAGCTGAGTAGAGGAGGGAGTCAGTTAGCTGAGTAGAGGAGGGAGTCAGTTAGCTGAGTAGAGGAGGGAGTCAGTTAGCTGAGTAGAGGAGGGAGTCAGTTAGCTGAGTAGAGGAGGGAGTCAGTTAGCTGAGTAGAGGAGGGAGTCAGTTAGCTGAGCAGAGGAGGGAGTCAGTTAGCTGAGCAGAGGAGGGAGTCAGTTAGCTGAGTAGAGGAGGGAGTCAGTTAGCTGAGTAGAGGAGGGAGTCAGTTAGCTGAGTAGAGGAGGGAGTCAGTTAGCTGAGTAGAGGAGGGAGTCAGTTAGCTGAGTATAGAGGAGGGAGTCAGTTAGCTGAGTAGAGGAGGGAGTCAGTTAGCTGAGTAGAGGAGGGAGTCAGTTAGCTGAGTAGAGGAGGGAGTCAGTTAGCTGAGTATAGAGGAGGGAGTCAGTTAGCTGAGTGTAGAGGAGGGAGTCAGTTAGCTGAGTAGAGGAGGGAGTCAGATAGCTGAGTAGAGGAGGGAGTCAGTTAGCTGAGTAGAGGAGGGAGTCAGTTAGCTGAGTAGAGGAGGGAGTCAGTTAGCTGAGTGTAGAAGAGGGAGTCAGTTAGCTGAGTAGAGGAGGGAGTCAGTTAGCTGAGTAGAGGAGGGAGTCAGTTAGCTGAGTAGAGGAGGGAGTCAGTTAACTGAGTAGAGGAGGGAGTCAGTTAGCTGAGTAGAGGAGGGAGTCAGTTAGCTGAGTAGAGGAGGGAGTCAGTTAGCTGAGTAGAGGAGGGAGTCAGTTAGCTGAGTAGAGGAGGGAGTCCGTTAGCTGAGTAGAGGAGGGAGTCCGTTAGCTGAGTGTAGAGGAGGGAGTCAGTTAGCTGAGTAGAGGAGGGAGTCAGTTAACTGAGTAGAGGAGGGAGTCAGTTAGCTGAGTAGAGGAGGGAGTCAGTTAGCTGAGTAGAGGAGGGAGTCAGTTAGCTGAGTAGAGGAGGGAGTCAGTTAGCTGAGTAGAGGAGGGAGTCAGTTAGCTGAGTGTAGAGGAGGGAGTCAGTTAGCTGAGTAGAGGAGGGTGTCAGTTAGCTGAGTAGAGGAGGGAGTCAGTTAGCTGAGTGTAGAGGAGGGAGTCAGTTAGCTGAGTAGAGGAGGGAGTCAGTTAGCTGAGTAGAGGAGGGAGTCAGTTAGCTGAGTGTAGAGGAGGGAGTCAGTTAGCTGAGTAGAGGAGGGAGTCAGTTAGCTGAGTAGAGGAGGGTGTCAGTTAGCTGAGTAGAGGAGGGAGTCAGTTAGCTGAGTAGAGGAGGGAGTCAGTTAGCTGAGTAGAGGAGGGAGTCAGTTAGCTGAGTGTAGAGGAGGGAGTCAGTTAGCTGAGTAGAGGAGGGAGTCAGTTAGCTGAGTGTAGAGGAGGGAGTCAGTTAGCTGAGTGTAGAGGAGGGAGTCAGTTAGCTGAGTAGAGGAGGGAGTCAGTTAGCTGAGTAGAGGAGGGAGTCAGTTAGCTGAGTGTAGAGGAGGGAGTCAGTTAGCTGAGTAGAGGAGGGAGTCAGTTAGCTGAGTAGAGGAGGGAGTCAGTTAGCTGAGTAGAGGAGGGAGTCCGTTAGCTGAGTAGAGGAGGGAGTCAGTTAGCTGAGTAGAGGAGGGAGTCAGTTAGCTGAGTAGAGGAGGGAGTCAGTTAGCTGAGAGTAGAGGAGGGAGTCAGTTAGCTGAGTAGAGGAGGGAGTCAGTTAGCTGAGTAGAGGAGGGAGTCAGTTAGCTGAGTAGAGGAGGGAGTCAGTTAGCTGAGTGTAGAGGAGGGAGTCAGTTAGCTGAGTGTAGAGGAGGGAGTCAGTTAGCTGAGTAGAGGAGGGAGTCAGTTAGCTGAGTGTAGAGGAGGGAGTCAGTTAGCTGAGTAGAGGAGGGTGTCAGTTAGCTGAGTAGAGGAGGGAGTCAGTTAGCTGAGTGTAGAGGAGGGAGTCAGTTAGCTGAGTAGAGGAGGGAGTCAGTTAGCTGAGTAGAGGAGGGAGTCAGTTAGCTGAGTAGAGGAGGGAGTCAGTTAGCTGAGTAGAGGAAGGAGTCAGTTAACTGAGTAGAGGAGGGAGTCAGTTAGCTGAGTAGAGGAGGGAGTCAGTTAGCTGAGTAGAGGAGGGAGTCCGTTAGCTGAGTAGAGGAGGGAGTCAGTTAGCTGAGTGTAGAGGAGGGAGTCAGTTAGCTGAGTAGAGGAGGGAGTCAGTTAACTGAGTAGAGGAGGGAGTCAGTTAGCTGAGTAGAGGAGGGAGTCAGTTAGCTGAGTAGAGGAGGGAGTCAGTTAGCTGAGTAGAGGAGGGAGTCAGTTAGCTGAGTAGAGGAGGGAGTCAGTTAGCTGAGTAGAGGAGGGAGTCAGTTAGCTGAGTAGAGGAGGGAGTCAGTTAGCTGAGTAGAGGAGGGAGTCAGTTAGCTGAGTAGAGGAGGGAGTCAGTTAGCTGAGTAGAGGAGGGAGTCAGTTAGCTGAGTAGAGGAGGGAGTCAGTTAGCTGAGTGTAGAGGAGGGAGTCAGTTAGCTGAGTAGAGGAGGGAGTCAGTTAGCTGAGTAGAGGAGGGAGTCAGTTAGCTGAGTGTAGAGGGAGTCAGTTAGCTGAGTAGAGGAGGGAGTCAGTTAGCTGAGTAGAGGAGGGAGTCAGTTAGCTGAGTGTAGAGGAGGGAGTCAGTTAGCTGAGTAGAGGAGGGAGTCAGTTAGCTGAGTAGAGGAGGGAGTCAGTTAGCTGTGTAGAGGAGGGAGTCAGTTAGCTGAGTGTAGAGGAGGGAGTCAGTTAGCTGAGTAGAGGAGGGAGTCAGTTAGCTGAGTAGAGGAGGGAGTCAGTTAGCTGAGTAGAGGAGGGAGTCAGTTAGCTGAGTAGAGGAGGGAGTCAGTTAGCTGAGTGTAGAGGGAGTCAGTTAGCTGAGTAGAGGAGGGAGTCAGTTAGCTGAGTAGAGGAGGGAGTCAGTTAGCTGAGTAGAGGAGGGAGTCAGTTAGCTGAGTAGAGGAGGGAGTCAGTTAGCTGAGTAGAGGAGGGAGTCAGTTAGCTGAGTAGAGGAGGGAGTCAGTTAGCTGAGTAGAGGAGGGAGTCAGATAGCTGAGTAGAGGAGGGAGTCAGTTAGCTGAGTAGAGGAGGGAGTCAGTTAGCTGAGTAGAGGAGGGAGTCAGTTAGCTGAGTAGAGGAGGGAGTCAGTTAGCTGAGTAGAGGAGGGAGTCAGTTAGCTGAGTAGAGGAGGGAGTCAGTTAGCTGAGTAGAGGAGGGAGTCAGTTAGCTGAGTAGAGGAGGGAGTCAGTTAGCTGAGTAGAGGAGGGAGTCAGTTAGCTGAGTAGAGGAGGGAGTCAGTTAGCTGAGTAGAGGAGGGAGTCAGTTAGCTGAGTAGAGGAGGGAGTCAGTTAGCTGAGCAGAGGAGGGAGTCAGTTAGCTGAGCAGAGGAGGGAGTCAGTTAGCTGAGTAGAGGAGGGAGTCAGTTAGCTGAGTAGAGGAGGGAGTCAGTTAGCTGAGTAGAGGAGGGAGTCAGTTAGCTGAGTATAGAGGAGGGAGTCAGTTAGCTGAGTAGAGGAGGGAGTCAGTTAGCTGAGTAGAGGAGGGAGTCAGTTAGCTGAGTAGAGGAGGGAGTCAGTTAGCTGAGTATAGAGGAGGGAGTCAGTTAGCTGAGTGTAGAGGAGGGAGTCAGTTAGCTGAGTAGAGGAGGGAGTCAGATAGCTGAGTAGAGGAGGGAGTCAGTTAGCTGAGTAGAGGAGGGAGTCAGTTAGCTGAGTAGAGGAGGGAGTCAGTTAGCTGAGTGTAGAAGAGGGAGTCAGTTAGCTGAGTAGAGGAGGGAGTCAGTTAGCTGAGTAGAGGAGGGAGTCAGTTAGCTGAGTATAGAGGAGGGAGTCAGTTAGCTGAGTAGAGGAGGGAGTCAGTTAGCTGAGTAGAGGAGGGAGTCAGTTAGCTGAGTAGAGGAGGGAGTCAGTTAGCTGAGTAGAGGAGGGAGTCAGTTAGCTGAGTAGAGGAGGGAGTCAGTTAGCTGAGTAGAGGAGGGAGTCAGTTAACTGAGTAGAGGAGGGAGTCAGTTAGCTGAGTAGAGGAGGGAGTCAGTTAGCTGAGTAGAGGAGGGAGTCCGTTAGCTGAGTGTAGAGGAGGGAGTCAGTTAGCTGAGTAGAGGAGGGAGTCAGTTAGCTGAGTGGAGGAGGGAGTCAGTTAGCTGAGTGTAGAGGAGGGAGTCAGTTAGCTGAGTAGAGGAGGGAGTCAGTTAGCTGAGTAGAGGAGGGAGTCAGTTAGCTGAGTAGAGGAGGGAGTCAGTTAGCTGAGTAGAGGAGGGAGTCAGTTAACTGAGTGTAGAGGGGGGAGTCAGTTAGCTGAGTAGAGGAGGGAGTCAGTTAGCTGAGTAGAGGAGGGAGTCAGTTAGCTGAGTAGAGGAGGGAGTCAGTTAGCTGAGTAGAGGAGGGAGTCAGTTAGCTGAGTGTAGAGGGAGTCAGTTAGCTGAGTGTAGAGGAGGGAGTCAGTTAGCTGAGTGTAGAGGGGGGAGTCAGTTAGCTGAGTAGAGGAGGGAGTCAGTTAGCTGAGTAGAGGAGGGAGTCAGTTAGCTGAGTAGAGGAGGGAGTCAGTTAGCTGAGTAGAGGAGGGAGTCAGTTAGCTGAGTAGAGGAGGGAGTCAGTTAGCTGAGTAGAGGAGGGAGTCAGTTAGCTGAGTGTAGAGGGAGTCAGTTAGCTGAGTAGAGGAGGGAGTCAGTTAGCTGAGTAGAGGAGGGAGTCAGTTAGCTGAGTGTAGAGGAGGGAGTCAGTTAGCTGAGTAGAGGAGGGAGTCAGTTAGCTGAGTAGAGGAGGGAGTCAGTTAGCTGTGTAGAGGAGGGAGTCAGTTAGCTGAGTGTAGAGGAGGGAGTCAGTTAGCTGAGTAGAGGAGGGAGTCAGTTAGCTGAGTAGAGGAGGGAGTCAGTTAGCTGAGTAGAGGAGGGAGTCAGTTAGCTGAGTAGAGGAGGGAGTCAGTTAGCTGAGTGTAGAGGGAGTCAGTTAGCTGAGTAGAGGAGGGAGTCAGTTAGCTGAGTAGAGGAGGGAGTCAGTTAGCTGAGTAGAGGAGGGAGTCAGTTAGCTGAGTAGAGGAGGGAGTCAGTTAGCTGAGTAGAGGAGGGAGTCAGTTAGCTGAGTAGAGGAGGGAGTCAGTTAGCTGAGTAGAGGAGGGAGTCAGATAGCTGAGTAGAGGAGGGAGTCAGTTAGCTGAGTAGAGGAGGGAGTCAGTTAGCTGAGTAGAGGAGGGAGTCAGTTAGCTGAGTAGAGGAGGGAGTCAGTTAGCTGAGTAGAGGAGGGAGTCAGTTAGCTGAGTAGAGGAGGGAGTCAGTTAGCTGAGTAGAGGAGGGAGTCAGTTAGCTGAGTAGAGTAGGGAGTCAGTTAGCTGAGTAGAGGAGGGAGTCAGTTAGCTGAGTAGAGGAGGGAGTCAGTTAGCTGAGTAGAGGAGGGAGTCAGTTAGCTGAGTAGAGGAGGGAGTCAGTTAGCTGAGTAGAGGAGGGAGTCAGTTAGCTGAGCAGAGGAGGGAGTCAGTTAGCTGAGTAGAGGAGGGAGTCAGTTAGCTGAGTAGAGGAGGGAGTCAGTTAGCTGAGTAGAGGAGGGAGTCAGTTAGCTGAGTATAGAGGAGGGAGTCAGTTAGCTGAGTGTAGAGGAGGGAGTCAGTTAGCTGAGTAGAGGAGGGAGTCAGATAGCTGAGTAGAGGAGGGAGTCAGTTAGCTGAGTAGAGGAGGGAGTCAGTTAGCTGAGTAGAGGAGGGAGTCAGTTAGCTGAGTGTAGAGGGAGTCAGTTAGCTGAGTGTAGAGGAGGGAGTCAGTTAGCTGAGTAGAGGAGGGAGTCAGATAGCTGAGTAGAGGAGGGAGTCAGTTAGCTGAGTAGAGTATGACACAGAGTGCCCTTGTGCAAGCAGGCACCACATGTGCCACAGAATTCAATAAGGCCTGCCTGGATAAAGCAAAAGGATAATATTAGACTGAGAGGAAAGACCACGGGCGGTAAATATGAATAATCATACCTAAAGATAACGTAACAGACAACACTGAAGCTCTCTAATTGGGTGTTGCTACACACAGGACTATACAGATTCTGAGGGATTCATTCCTCCTGTCCAGCAGCCAACACTCTTGATTTGAGGGGTTAGTATGAGGCGCTTCCATTATAGTCCCCCTATTCTCTCCTGTAAACGTTCAGGTCGTCTCCTTAATCTGTCTGTGTTCTAGTTCATAACGCTTCCCTTTTACAGACAGCTCTATGGTGGGCCATGTATCTTCTCAGCAAGGAGGTGACAGCCTTGTGTGTGTGTGTGTGCCATTGTGAAAACGCACAGACAGACACACACCTTCCTCCATAAGGTTCTAGCAGTCTTTTATTTTTTAAGGAAAACAAGACACTTCTTGCAATTCGAAAAAAAAAAGTTTTTTGCCGTGGCTTATGACGTGTTCATATGCTATCTACGGGGCCCGGGGGGGGTCGTATGTCCCTGCTGCTACTCAACACAAGCCACTGAACACTGAACATAGGTCCTAACTTTGGCCTATTTTAGTTTGAATGAATTGAATGTCTTTTTAGAAAATAAGCCTTTACCCAATTTTTTTTTTTTATGTAAGTGTAGATTTTGCCTACAGCACACTCACGTACCCTTCCTCTCAGAATACCACCCTGGAGCCACAGCCATCAATGACGAAAGTGGTTGACGACAATAAACGGCAGCACTTGAAATAGCTTGCCTGCCAGTCCGCTCAACCACTACTAGGCTAACGGCTGAACATCGCTTATCACATAGCAGCATTTCAGCACCACAGCTCAGGGACAGATCTTTCTTTCTAAGGGAAAATCTAGCGATCAATCTGTTTAAAAAAACTAGTTGATTACGGCATATTAAAAAAAATACCTCAACACAGATTACAGGAAATATGGATTTTGACCGACCGAAAAACGTTTCATTTTTTGACTTTGCCGGGGGAGTTCAACTACTCCATGGAGAGAACACCAGGTCAGTTCTCCCTGTTATTCTGATAGGGTTCTGTTGGACTGGAGTGATAGGGAACCTATTGATACTACTGAGTCTCATCCACGACCTGAGAAACGGGACAGCATCCGAAGTCAACGCGCTACTTGCCGGTCTGAGCTCTACAGACCTATTGATCATACTGCTGTGTGCACCTGTGCGCGCAGTGACCTACTACAGGCAGACCTGGACCTTGGGAAGCTTGTTGTGCCAAACAGCGGATTGGTTTCAGCACTCCTGCCTGATCGCCAAAACGTTCACCCTGGCGGCAACAACCAGGGCAAGATGTACCTTTGTTTCAAGCTCTTCTGATAGCAAATATTTTAGCCCCATGCAAATCTATGGAGCCCTGACGTTCATCTGGATAGCATCACTGGTCTCCTCCACCCCTCTTACTATATTCACGTCTTTACAGCCATACCATGACGTCAAGCTGTGCGTAACTGAAATCCCATTTTGCGCATCAGGGTTGATGGATGTGTTCTACATGATATA
This sequence comes from Salvelinus alpinus, assembly GCF_045679555.1. Classification (NCBI taxonomy): domain Eukaryota; kingdom Metazoa; phylum Chordata; class Actinopteri; order Salmoniformes; family Salmonidae; genus Salvelinus; species Salvelinus alpinus. Next base: position 85,837 of record NC_092119.1, read on the forward strand.
CCCAACCCTAACTTACGTGGTGCCCATTCTCTTTACCGTTGTGCACTACACCAAGACACTACTGGACACGAAGCCGAAGGGGGACCTTGACGTGACCAGTGCTCAACCCGAGAACAAGGGGGCCACTGCGGTGTGGTTATCTGTCAGTGTGGCCAACGCGCTCATGCTACTGCCTGAATGGAGCTCATGGACTTGGGCTCGGCTGGGATACAGTAACAACTATACACCTCCTGTGGGGTTCGTCATCTTCTCTCAGGTCCTCATGTACTCATGTAGCTCTCTGTCTCCCATCATATTCCTCACCGCATATGACGACGTGCGTCATGGGCTCAACAGTCTGTGGCTTTTCAGAACTTGCAGACGCTCGAAACGCACCAGTATTAGCATAAGTCCAAATATGGAGGAGAACGGAGCAGAGGGAGCCATTGTCATCTATCCGCTAGTGGACTTGAAACATGCGTCTTTGGAGACGCCAGAGGGCCGCAATCTGCGCACAGACACTGCATCCCGGAAGATCTTTCCTGACTTGGAACACTTTTGGACAGAGCGTGTGAATACGGACGATCCACTTCCGTGGGAGTCGCAGGAGGAAAAATCATACTTTAAATCATGAATTGATCTGAGCGGACGGTCAGACAGACGATTTTGGGATGAATATATTTTTGTTGTCCCACAGATTATTTGGAAATGGTCCTCTTTCTGCTTTATATGCGTTAGCCTAACTATTGTATTAAAATCACATCTTTTTTCGCATTATTCATACACTCAGAATTCGCTGCTTCAACTTCAGTAGCCTACCTCTCCTAGTTGTACATGATAGTTCAATTGCGTGGTCTCAGTGGGTGGTCTCATTAAATAGAGTAGGCTGCCTACATGGACGGAGAATCAAGTCGCAGTTAACTTAAATATGAAATTCAATGAAATATGATTAGAATGTAGTTTACTACAGTGTCTGTAAATAAATATTGATAATGGAACAAAGATGGTGCTCAACCAACGTGAGTCGAAGTACAATGAGAAACATGTAATTATGATTGAAAGGGAAAAGGCACAACGCGCACATAGGTTAGGTTACCATGGTGACCAAAGGTTAGGTTACCATGGTGACCATAGGTTAGGTTACTATGGTGACCATAGGTTAGGTTACTATGGTGACCATAGGTTAGGATACTATGGTGACCATAGGTTAAGTTACTATGGTGACCATAGGTTAGGTTACTATGGTGACCATAGGTTAGGCTACTATGGTGACCATAGGTTAGGCTACTATGGTGACCATAGGTTAGGCTACTATGGTGACCATAGGTTAGGTAATCATGGTGACCATAGGTTAGGTTACTATGGTGACCATAGGTTAGGCTACTATGGTGACCATAGGTGACGCTGCTATGGTGACCATAGGTTAGGTTACCATGGTGACCATAGGTTAGGTTACTAAGGTTGACCATAGGTTAGGCTACTATGGTGACCATAGGTTAGGTTACCATGGTGACCATAGGTTAGGTTACCATGGTGACCATAGGTTAGGTTACTATGGTGACCATAGGTTAGGTTACTATGGTGAGCGAGCATTGCGCCTTTTCATTTTCAATAAGTATTACCCATTTATTTGACTCTGCCGGTATATCGTCCTCCTAAAAGGTAGGTTATATCCTATAGGCCTGAGCAAATCGTCCTCCTAAAATGTAGGTTATATCCTATAGGCCTGTGCATATCGTCCCCCTAAAAGGTAGGTTATATCCTATAGGCCTGAGCATATCGTTCCCCTAAAAGGTAGGTTATATCCTATAGGCCTGAGCATATCGTCCTCCTAAAAGGTAGGTTATATCCTATAGGCCTGAGCATATCGTCCTCCTAAAAGGTAGGTTATATCCTATAGGCCTGAGCATATCGTCCTCCTAAAAGGTAGGTTATATCCTATAGGCCTGAGCATATCGTTCCCCTAAAAGGTAGGTTATATCCTATAGGCCTGAGCATATCGTCCTCCTAAAAGGTAGGTTATATCCTATAGGCCTGAGCATATCGTCCTCCTAAAAGGTAGGTTATATCCTATAGGCCTGAGCATATCGTCCTCCTAAAAGGTAGGTTATATCCTATAGGCCTGAGCATATCGTTCCCCTAAAAGGTAGGTTATATCCTATAGGCCTGAGCATATCGTCCTCCTAAAAGGTAGGTTATATCCTATAGGCCTGAGCATATCGTCCTCCTAAAAGGTAGGTTATATCCTATAGGCCTGAGCATATCGTTCCCCTAAAAGGTAGGTTATATCCTATAGGCCTGAGCATATCGTCCTCCTAAAAGGTAGGTTATATCCTATAGGCCTGAGTATATCGTCCTCCTAAAAGGTAGGTTATATCCTATAGGCCTGAGCATATCGTCCTCCTAAAAGGTAGGTTATATCCTATAGGCCTGAGCATATCGTTCCCCTAAAAGGTAGGTTATATCCTATAGGCCTGAGCATATCGTCCTCCTAAAAGGTAGGTTATATCCTATAGGCCTGAGCATATCGTCCTCCTAAAAGGTAGGTTATATCCTATAGGCCTGAGCATATCGTCCTCCTAAAAGGTAGGTTATATCCTATAGGCCTGAGCATATCGTTCCCCTAAAAGGTAGGTTATATCCTATAGGCCTGAGCATATCGTCCTCCTAAAAGGTAGGTTATATCCTATAGGCCTGAGCATATCGTCCTCCTAAAAGGTAGGTTATATCCTATAGGCCTGAGCATATCGTCCACCTAAAAGGTAGGTTATATCCTATAGGCCTGAGCATATCGTCCTCCTAAAAGGTAGGTTATATCCTATAGGCCTGAGCATATCGTCCTCCTAAAAGGTAGGTTATATCCTATAGGCCTGAGCAGAACGTAGCAAGTGTTGCTGTCATCATTCTTACTGCTTCCAGTTCAGTAGCTGTACGACCAGGTGCTCGTGTGGTCTCTATTAAATAGAGTGGGCTATAGCCTATGCATGGGCAGAGAAGCAGGGGCTGTTATCTTTCCAAGGAAATGTACTTCCTAAATAGGCCTATGATTAGGCTATAGTTTACTACATTGCTTAGAAAGGCTTTAATATTGATCACCCATATTTCTCAGTCTGAAAATCTTCCCACTCCTAAAAGGTAGGCTATAAAAATAGCTCAAGAGAAAGTGCAAGTTTCTCCAACTCTGCTCTCTTCAAACTACATCTAGCATACTGGCTGATATAGCCCAGTAATACAGACAGCCTAATATAAGGGCCATGTGAGAATCTCTGGTAATTTAACCTGTTTCTTAAGTTAATTTTGCACATTTGATATTGCCTACAGGGCACAAAATTGCTGGGACCATAGCTGGCAGGTGACCTGGGTCACATACGCCTAAAATAACATTGTGGGACTGTGGTTGACCAGTTCTGGTGGTAGTGGGGCACAACTCAATATAAAGGAAGGTGTTCCTAACGTTTGGTATACTCAGTGTATTTCTACATCATTACACTGTAATTAAAATGTAAATACCTTGTTATCGGAGCCACTTGATGTAAACTGGAACACAACAGGGCCATATAGTAGGCTTGGTATAACCTGGAACCCAACAGGGCCATATAGTAGGCTTGATATAAACTGGAACCCAACAGGGCCATATAGTAGGCTTGATATAACCTGGAACCCAACAGGGCCATATAGCAGGCTTGATATAAACTGGAACCCAACAGGGCCATATAGTAGGCTTGATATAAACTGGAACCCAACAGGGCCATATAGTAGGCTTGATATAAACTGGAACCCAACAGGGCCATATAGCAGGCTTGATATAAACTGGAACCCAACAGGCCCATATAGCAGGCATGATATAAACTGGAACCCAACAGGGCCATATAGCAGGCTTGATATAACCTGGAACCCAACAGGGCCATATAGTAGGCTTGATATAACCTGGAACCCAACAGGGCCATATAGTAGGCTTGATATAACCTGGAACCCAACAGGGCTATATAGTAGGCTTCACACAACCTGTCATTCCGCTCTATGGTGTCCACATTGTCCTAAATCCAACAGGCTGAACACAATAAAAAAATGCAATTTCAGAATGTTGGGGAGACATGACCCCCCCCCCTGTCCCCGTCACCAGGTAAAGTTGCGCCCGTGGTACATTTTATAAATAGATCCAATTGTGTTTGTCTTATTTTGAATAACAGTCATGTTTTTTTAGTAACAGCCATGTTGATACTTATTAATGCTGGTTATCCTATTTGCATGATCCCAATGAGCTAGATGCCCTAATATAATATGCTCTATGATGTTGTAATGTTGGTCTAACTATTTGGAAAGTTCTTGAAACTGCATGTCTATTTGGTGTGTGTGCAATTATATTATCAAAATGTATTTACAAACTACCTTGAGTTGATTCATTTTACTATTTGCCAGACAACTGATTAGGGGAATACAGTGTGTTACAATATGTACACTCAGTATACAAAACATTAAGAACACCTGCTCTTTCCATGACATGGACTGACCAGGTGAATCCAGGTGAAATGTATGATCCCTTATTGATGTCACTTGTTAAATCCACTTCAATCAGTGTAGATGAAGGGGAGGAGACAGGGGGTTAAAGGAGGATTTTAAAGCCTTGAGACAATTGAGACATGGATGGTGTATGTGTGCCATTCAGAGGGTGAATGGGCAAGACAAAAGTTTTAAGCGCCTTTGAATGGGGTATGGCAGTAAGTGCCAGAAACACCGGTTTGAGGTGGTGGGGGGGGGGGGGTGCAACTCAATATTAGGAAGGTGTTCTTAATGTTTGGTATAGTCAGTGTATTTCTACACCATTACACTGTAAGTACAATGTAAATACCTTGTTATCGGAGCCACTTGATATAACCTGGAACCCAACGGGGCCATATAGTAGGCTTGATATAAACTGGAACCCAACAGGGCCATATAGCAGGCTTGATATAACCTGGAAACGAACAGGGCCATATAGCAGGCTTGATATAACCTGGAACCCAACAGGGCCATATAGCTGGCTTGATATAACCTGGAACCCAACAGGGCCATATAGTAGGCTTGATATAACCTGGAACCCAACAGGGCCATATAGTAGGCTTGATATAACCTGGAACCCAACAAGGACATATAGTAGGCTTGATATAAACTGGAACCCAACAGGGCCATATAGTAGGCTTGATATAAACTGGAACCCAACAAGGCCATATAGTAGGCTTGATATAAACTGGAACCCAACAAGGCCATATAGTAGGCTTGATATAAACTGGAACCCAACAAGGCCAAATAGTAGGCTTGATATAACCTGGAACCCAACAGGGCCATATAGTAGGCTTGATATAACCTGGAACCCAACAAGGCCAAATAGTAGGCTTGATATAACCTGGAACCAAACAGGGCCATATAGTAGGCTTGATATAAACTGGAACCCAACAGGGCCAAATAGTAGGCTTGATATAACCTGGAACACAACAGGCCCATATAGCAGGCTTGATATAAACTGGAACCCAACAGGCCCATATAGCAGGCTTGATATAAACTGGAACCCAACAAGGCCATATAGTAGGCTTGATATAACCTGGAACCCAACAGGGCCATATAGTAGGCTTGATATAAACTGGAACCCAACAGGGCCATATAGTAGGCTTGATATAAACTGGAACCCAACAGGCCCATATAGCAGGCTTGATATAAACTGGAACCCAACAAGGCCATATAGTAGGCTTGATATAACCTGGAACCCAACAGGGCCATATAGTAGGCTTGATATGAACTGGAACCCAACAGGGCCATATAGTAGGCTTGATATAAACTGGAACCCAACAGGGCCATATAGTAGGCTTGATATAAACTGGAACCCAAAAGGCCCATATAGCAGGCTTGATATAAACTGGAACCCAACATGGCCGTATAGTAGGCTTGATATAAACTGGAACCAGGCAGGGCCATATAGCAGGCTTGATATAACCTGGAACCCAACAGGGCCATATAGTAGGCTTGATATAAACTGGAACCCAACAGGGCCATATAGTAGGCTTGATATAAACTGGAACCCAACAGGGCCATATAGTAGGCTTGATATAAACTGGAACCCAACAGGGCCATATAGTAGGCTTGATATAAACTGGAACCCAAAAGGCCCATATAGCAGGCTTGATATAAACTGGAACCCAACCGGGCCATATAGCAGGCTTGATATAAACTGGAACCCAACAGGGCCATATAGTAGGCTTGATATAAACTGGAACCCAACAGGGCCATATAGTAGGCTTGATATAAACTGGAACCCAACAGGGCCATATAGCAGGCTTGATATAAACTGGAACCCAACAGGGCCATATAGTAGGCTTGATATAAACTGGAACCCAACAGGGCCGTATAGTAGGCTTGATATAAACTGGAACCCAACAGGGCCATATAGCAGGCTTGATATAAACTGGAACCCAACAGGGCCATATAGTAGGCTTGATATAAACTGGAACCCAACAGGGCCATATAGTAGGCTTGATATAACCTGGAACCCAACAGGGCCATATAGTAGGCTTGATATAAACTGGAACCCAACAGGGCCATATAGTAGGCTTGATATAAACTGGAACCCAACAGGGCCATATAGTAGGCTTGATATAAACTGGAACCCAACAGGGCCGTATAGTAGTCTTGATATAACCTGGAACCCAACAGGGCCGTATAGTAGGCTTGATATAAACTGGAACCCAACAGGGCCATATAGTAGGCTTGATATAAACTGGAACCCAACAGGGCCATATAGTAGGCTTGATATAACCTGGAACCCAACAGGGCCATATAGTAGGCTTGATATAAACTGGAACCCAACAGGGCCATATAGTAGGCTTGATATAAACTGGAACCCAACAGGGCCATATAGTAGGCTTGATATAAACTGGAACCCAACAGGGCCGTATAGTAGGCTTGATATAAACTGGAACCCAACAGGGCCGTATAGTAGGCTTGATATAAACTGGAACCCAACAGGGCCATATAGTAGGCTTGATATAAACTGGAACCCAACAAGGCCATATAGTAGGCTTGATATAACCTGGAACCCAACAGGGCCATATAGTAGGCTTGATATAAACTGGAACCCAACAGGGCCAAATAGTGGGCTTGATATAAACTGGAACCCAACAAGGCCATATAGCAGGCTTGATATAACCTGGAACCCAACAGGCCCATATAGTAGGCTTGATATAAACTGGAACCCAACAAGGCCATATAGCAGGCTTGATATAAACTGGAACCCAACAAGGGCCATATAGTAGGCTTGATATAAACTGGAACCCAACAGGGCCATATAGTAGGCTTGATATAAACTGGAACCCAACAGGGCCATATAGCAGGCTTGATATAACCTGGAACCCAACAGGCCCATATAGTAGGCTTGATATAAACTGGAACCCAACAGGGCCGTATAGTAGGCTTGATATAAACTGGAACCCAACAGGGCCATATAGTAGGCTTGATATAAACTGGAACCCAACAGGGCCATATAGTAGGCTTGATATAAACTGGAACCCAACAGGGCCATATAGCAGGCTTGATATAAACTGGAACCCAACAGGCCCATATAGCAGGCATGATATAAACTGGAACCCAACAGGGCCATATAGCAGGCTTGATATAACCTGGAACCCAACAGGGCCATATAGTAGGCTTGATATAACCTGGAACCCAACAGGGCCATATAGTAGGCTTGATATAACCTGGAACCCAACAGGGCTATATAGTAGGCTTCACACAACCTGTCATTCCGCTCTATGGTGTCCACATTGTCCTAAATCCAACAGGCTGAACACAATAAAAAAATGCAATTTCAGAATGTTGGGGAGACATGACCCCCCCCCCTGTCCCCGTCACCAGGTAAAGTTGCGCCCGTGGTACATTTTATAAATAGATCCAATTGTGTTTGTCTTATTTTGAATAACAGTCATGTTTTTTTAGTAACAGCCATGTTGATACTTATTAATGCTGGTTATCCTATTTGCATGATCCCAATGAGCTAGATGCCCTAATATAATATGCTCTATGATGTTGTAATGTTGGTCTAACTATTTGGAAAGTTCTTGAAACTGCATGTCTATTTGGTGTGTGTGCAATTATATTATCAAAATGTATTTACAAACTACCTTGAGTTGATTCATTTTACTATTTGCCAGACAACTGATTAGGGGAATACAGTGTGTTACAATATGTACACTCAGTATACAAAACATTAAGAACACCTGCTCTTTCCATGACATGGACTGACCAGGTGAATCCAGGTGAAATGTATGATCCCTTATTGATGTCACTTGTTAAATCCACTTCAATCAGTGTAGATGAAGGGGAGGAGACAGGGGGTTAAAGGAGGATTTTAAAGCCTTGAGACAATTGAGACATGGATGGTGTATGTGTGCCATTCAGAGGGTGAATGGGCAAGACAAAAGTTTTAAGCGCCTTTGAATGGGGTATGGCAGTAAGTGCCAGAAACACCGGTTTGAGGTGGTGGGGGGGGGGGGGTGCAACTCAATATTAGGAAGGTGTTCTTAATGTTTGGTATAGTCAGTGTATTTCTACACCATTACACTGTAAGTACAATGTAAATACCTTGTTATCGGAGCCACTTGATATAACCTGGAACCCAACGGGGCCATATAGTAGGCTTGATATAAACTGGAACCCAACAGGGCCATATAGCAGGCTTGATATAACCTGGAAACGAACAGGGCCATATAGCAGGCTTGATATAACCTGGAACCCAACAGGGCCATATAGCTGGCTTGATATAACCTGGAACCCAACAGGGCCATATAGTAGGCTTGATATAACCTGGAACCCAACAGGGCCATATAGTAGGCTTGATATAACCTGGAACCCAACAAGGACATATAGTAGGCTTGATATAAACTGGAACCCAACAGGGCCATATAGTAGGCTTGATATAAACTGGAACCCAACAAGGCCATATAGTAGGCTTGATATAAACTGGAACCCAACAAGGCCATATAGTAGGCTTGATATAAACTGGAACCCAACAAGGCCAAATAGTAGGCTTGATATAACCTGGAACCCAACAGGGCCATATAGTAGGCTTGATATAACCTGGAACCCAACAAGGCCAAATAGTAGGCTTGATATAACCTGGAACCAAACAGGGCCATATAGTAGGCTTGATATAAACTGGAACCCAACAGGGCCAAATAGTAGGCTTGATATAACCTGGAACACAACAGGCCCATATAGCAGGCTTGATATAAACTGGAACCCAACAGGCCCATATAGCAGGCTTGATATAAACTGGAACCCAACAAGGCCATATAGTAGGCTTGATATAACCTGGAACCCAACAGGGCCATATAGTAGGCTTGATATAAACTGGAACCCAACAGGGCCATATAGTAGGCTTGATATAAACTGGAACCCAACAGGCCCATATAGCAGGCTTGATATAAACTGGAACCCAACAAGGCCATATAGTAGGCTTGATATAACCTGGAACCCAACAGGGCCATATAGTAGGCTTGATATGAACTGGAACCCAACAGGGCCATATAGTAGGCTTGATATAAACTGGAACCCAACAGGGCCATATAGTAGGCTTGATATAAACTGGAACCCAAAAGGCCCATATAGCAGGCTTGATATAAACTGGAACCCAACATGGCCGTATAGTAGGCTTGATATAAACTGGAACCAGGCAGGGCCATATAGCAGGCTTGATATAACCTGGAACCCAACAGGGCCATATAGTAGGCTTGATATAAACTGGAACCCAACAGGGCCATATAGTAGGCTTGATATAAACTGGAACCCAACAGGGCCATATAGTAGGCTTGATATAAACTGGAACCCAACAGGGCCATATAGTAGGCTTGATATAAACTGGAACCCAAAAGGCCCATATAGCAGGCTTGATATAAACTGGAACCCAACCGGGCCATATAGCAGGCTTGATATAAACTGGAACCCAACAGGGCCATATAGTAGGCTTGATATAAACTGGAACCCAACAGGGCCATATAGTAGGCTTGATATAAACTGGAACCCAACAGGGCCATATAGCAGGCTTGATATAAACTGGAACCCAACAGGGCCATATAGTAGGCTTGATATAAACTGGAACCCAACAGGGCCGTATAGTAGGCTTGATATAAACTGGAACCCAACAGGGCCATATAGCAGGCTTGATATAAACTGGAACCCAACAGGGCCATATAGTAGGCTTGATATAAACTGGAACCCAACAGGGCCATATAGTAGGCTTGATATAACCTGGAACCCAACAGGGCCATATAGTAGGCTTGATATAAACTGGAACCCAACAGGGCCATATAGTAGGCTTGATATAAACTGGAACCCAACAGGGCCATATAGTAGGCTTGATATAAACTGGAACCCAACAGGGCCGTATAGTAGTCTTGATATAACCTGGAACCCAACAGGGCCGTATAGTAGGCTTGATATAAACTGGAACCCAACAGGGCCATATAGTAGGCTTGATATAAACTGGAACCCAACAGGGCCATATAGTAGGCTTGATATAACCTGGAACCCAACAGGGCCATATAGTAGGCTTGATATAAACTGGAACCCAACAGGGCCATATAGTAGGCTTGATATAAACTGGAACCCAACAGGGCCATATAGTAGGCTTGATATAAACTGGAACCCAACAGGGCCGTATAGTAGGCTTGATATAAACTGGAACCCAACAGGGCCGTATAGTAGGCTTGATATAAACTGGAACCCAACAGGGCCATATAGTAGGCTTGATATAAACTGGAACCCAACAAGGCCATATAGTAGGCTTGATATAACCTGGAACCCAACAGGGCCATATAGTAGGCTTGATATAAACTGGAACCCAACAGGGCCAAATAGTGGGCTTGATATAAACTGGAACCCAACAAGGCCATATAGCAGGCTTGATATAACCTGGAACCCAACAGGCCCATATAGTAGGCTTGATATAAACTGGAACCCAACAAGGCCATATAGTAGGCTTGATATAAACTGGAACCCAACAAGGGCCATATAGTAGGCTTGATATAAACTGGAACCCAACAGGGCCATATAGTAGGCTTGATATAAACTGGAACCCAACAGGGCCATATAGCAGGCTTGATATAACCTGGAACCCAACAGGCCCATATAGTAGGCTTGATATAAACTGGAACCCAACAGGGCCGTATAGTAGGCTTGATATAAACTGGAACCCAACAGGGCCATATAGTAGGCTTGATATAAACTGGAACCCAACAGGGCCATATAGTAGGCTTGATATAAACTGGAACCCAACAGGGCCAAATAGTAGGCTTGATATAAACTGGAACCCAACAGGGCCATATAGTAGGCTTGATATAAACTGGAACCCAACAGGGCCATATAGTAGGCTTGATATAAACTGGAACCCAACAGGGCCAAATAGTAGGCTTGATATAAACTGGAACCCAACAGGGCCAAATAGTAGGCTTGATATAAACTGGAACCCAACAGGGCTATATAGTAGGCTTCACACAACCTGTCATTCCGCTCTGTGGTGTCCACATTGTCCTAAATCCAACAGGCTGAACACAATAAAAAAATGCAATTTCAGAATGTTGGGGAGACATGACCCCCCCCCCTGTCCCCGTCACCAGGTAAAGTTGCGCCCGTGGTACATTTTATAAATAGATCCAATTGTGTTTGTCTTATTTTGAATAACAGTCATGTTTTTTTAGTAACAGCCATGTTGATACTTATTAATGCTGGTTATCCTATTTGCATGATCCCAATGAGCTAGATGCCCTAATATAATATGCTCTATGATGTTGTAATGTTGGTCTAACTATTTGGAAAGTTCTTGAAACTGCATGTCTATTTGGTGTGTGTGCAATTATATTATCAAAATGTATTTACAAACTACCTTGAGTTGATTCATTTTACTATTTGCCAGACAACTGATTAGGGGAATACAGTGTGTTACAATATGTACACTCAGTATACAAAACATTAAGAACACCTGCTCTTTCCATGACATGGACTGACCAGGTGAATCCAGGTGAAATGTATGATCCCTTATTGATGTCACTTGTTAAATCCACTTCAATCAGTGTAGATGAAGGGGAGGAGACAGGGGGTTAAAGGAGGATTTTAAAGCCTTGAGACAATTGAGACATGGATGGTGTATGTGTGCCATTCAGAGGGTGAATGGGCAAGACAAAAGTTTTAAGCGCCTTTGAATGGGGTATGGCAGTAAGTGCCAGAAACACCGGTTTGAGGTGGTGGGGGGGGGGGGGTGCAACTCAATATTAGGAAGGTGTTCTTAATGTTTGGTATAGTCAGTGTATTTCTACACCATTACACTGTAAGTACAATGTAAATACCTTGTTATCGGAGCCACTTGATATAACCTGGAACCCAACGGGGCCATATAGTAGGCTTGATATAAACTGGAACCCAACAGGGCCATATAGCAGGCTTGATATAACCTGGAAACGAACAGGGCCATATAGCAGGCTTGATATAACCTGGAACCCAACAGGGCCATATAGTAGGCTTGATATAAACTGGAACCCAAAAGGCCCATATAGCAGGCTTGATATAAACTGGAACCCAACAGGGCCATATAGTAGGCTTGATATAAACTGGAACCCAACAGGGCCATATAGTAGGCTTGATATAAACTGGAACCCAAAAGGCCCATATAGCAGGCTTGATATAAACTGGAACCCAACCGGGCCATATAGCAGGCTTGATATAAACTGGAACCCAACAGGGCCATATAGTAGGCTTGATATAAACTGGAACCCAACAGGGCCATATAGTAGGCTTGATATAAACTGGAACCCAACAGGGCCATATAGCAGGCTTGATATAAACTGGAACCCAACAGGGCCATATAGTAGGCTTGATATAAACTGGAACCCAACAGGGCCGTATAGTAGGCTTGATATAAACTGGAACCCAACAGGGCCATATAGCAGGCTTGATATAAACTGGAACCCAACAGGGCCATATAGTAGGCTTGATATAAACTGGAACCCAACAGGGCCATATAGTAGGCTTGATATAACCTGGAACCCAACAGGGCCATATAGTAGGCTTGATATAAACTGGAACCCAACAGGGCCATATAGTAGGCTTGATATAAACTGGAACCCAACAGGGCCATATAGTAGGCTTGATATAAACTGGAACCCAACAGGGCCGTATAGTAGTCTTGATATAACCTGGAACCCAACAGGGCCATATAGTAGGCTTGATATAAACTGGAACCCAACAGGGCCGTATAGTAGGCTTGATATAAACTGGAACCCAACAGGGCCATATAGTAGGCTTGATATAAACTGGAACCCAACAAGGCCATATAGTAGGCTTGATATAACCTGGAACCCAACAGGGCCATATAGTAGGCTTGATATGAACTGGAACCCAACAGGGCCAAATAGTGGGCTTGATATAAACTGGAACCCAACAAGGCCATATAGCAGGCTTGATATAACCTGGAACCCAACAGGCCCATATAGTAGGCTTGATATAAACTGGAACCCAACAAGGCCATATAGTAGGCTTGATATAAACTGGAACCCAACAAGGGCCATATAGTAGGCTTGATATAAACTGGAACCCAACAGGGCCATATAGTAGGCTTGATATAAACTGGAACCCAACAGGGCCATATAGTAGGCTTGATATAAACTGGAACCCAAAAGGCCCATATAGCAGGCTTGATATAAACTGGAACCCAACCGGGCCATATAGCAGGCTTGATATAAACTGGAACCCAACAGGGCCATATAGTAGGCTTGATATAAACTGGAACCCAACAGGGCCATATAGTAGGCTTGATATAAACTGGAACCCAACAGGGCCATATAGCAGGCTTGATATAAACTGGAACCCAACAGGGCCATATAGTAGGCTTGATATAAACTGGAACCCAACAGGGCCGTATAGTAGGCTTGATATAAACTGGAACCCAACAGGGCCATATAGCAGGCTTGATATAAACTGGAACCCAACAGGGCCATATAGTAGGCTTGATATAAACTGGAACCCAACAGGGCCATATAGTAGGCTTGATATAACCTGGAACCCAACAGGGCCATATAGTAGGCTTGATATAAACTGGAACCCAACAGGGCCATATAGTAGGCTTGATATAAACTGGAACCCAACAGGGCCATATAGTAGGCTTGATATAAACTGGAACCCAACAGGGCCGTATAGTAGTCTTGATATAACCTGGAACCCAACAGGGCCATATAGTAGGCTTGATATAAACTGGAACCCAACAGGGCCGTATAGTAGGCTTGATATAAACTGGAACCCAACAGGGCCATATAGTAGGCTTGATATAAACTGGAACCCAACAAGGCCATATAGTAGGCTTGATATAACCTGGAACCCAACAGGGCCATATAGTAGGCTTGATATAAACTGGAACCCAACAGGGCCAAATAGTGGGCTTGATATAAACTGGAACCCAACAAGGCCATATAGCAGGCTTGATATAACCTGGAACCCAACAGGCCCATATAGTAGGCTTGATATAAACTGGAACCCAACAAGGCCATATAGTAGGCTTGATATAAACTGGAACCCAACAAGGGCCATATAGTAGGCTTGATATAAACTGGAACCCAACAGGGCCATATAGTAGGCTTGATATAAACTGGAACCCAACAGGGCCATATAGCAGGCTTGATATAACCTGGAACCCAACAGGCCCATATAGTAGGCTTGATATAAACTGGAACCCAACAGGGCCGTATAGTAGGCTTGATATAAACTGGAACCCAACAGGGCCATATAGTAGGCTTGATATAAACTGGAACCCAACAGGGCCATATAGTAGGCTTGATATAAACTGGAACCCAACAGGGCCAAATAGTAGGCTTGATATAAACTGGAACCCAACAGGGCCATATAGTAGGCTTGATATAAACTGGAACCCAACAGGGCCATATAGTAGGCTTGATATAAACTGGAACCCAACAGGGCCAAATAGTAGGCTTGATATAAACTGGAACCCAACAGGGCCAAATAGTAGGCTTGATATAAACTGGAACCCAACAGGGCCATATAGTAGGCTTGATATAAACTGGAACCCAACAGGGCCATATAGTAGGCTTGATATAAACTGGAACCCAACAGGGCCATATAGTAGGCTTGATATAAACTGGAACCCAACAAGGCCATATAGTAGGCTTGATATAAACTGGAACCCAACAGGGCCATATAGTAGGCTTGATATAAACTGGAACCCAACAGGGCCATATAGTAGGCTTGATATAAACTGGAACCCAACAGGGCCATATAGTAGGCTTGATATAAACTGGAACCCAACAAGGCCATATAGTAGGCTTGATATAAACTGGAACCCAACAGGGCCATATAGTATGCTTGATATAAACTGGAACCCAACAGGGCCATATAGTAGGCTTGATATAAACTGGAACCCAACAGGGCCATATAGTAGGCTTGATATAAACTGGAACCCAACAGGGCCAAATAGTAGGCTTGATATAAACTGGAACCCAACAGGGCCATATAGTAGGCTTGATATAAACTGGAACCCAACAGGGCCATATAGTAGGCTTGATATAAACTGGAACCCAACAGGGCCATATAGCAGGCTTGATATAACCTGGAACCCAACAGGCCCATATAGTAGGCTTGATATAAACTGGAACCCAACAGGGCCGTATAGTAGGCTTGATATAAACTGGAACCCAACAGGGCCATATAGTAGGCTTGATATAAACTGGAACCCAACAGGGCCATATAGTAGGCTTGATATAAACTGGAACCCAACAGGGCCAAATAGTAGGCTTGATATAAACTGGAACCCAACAGGGCCATATAGTAGGCTTGATATAAACTGGAACCCAACAGGGCCATATAGTAGGCTTGATATAAACTGGAACCCAACAGGGCCAAATAGTAGGCTTGATATAAACTGGAACCCAACAGGGCCAAATAGTAGGCTTGATATAAACTGGAACCCAACAGGGCCATATAGTAGGCTTGATATAAACTGGAACCCAACAGGGCCATATAGTAGGCTTGATATAAACTGGAACCCAACAGGGCCATATAGTATTTTTGATATAAACTGGAACCCAACAAGGCCATATAGTAGGCTTGATATAAACTGGAACCCAACAGGGCCATATAGTAGGCTTGATATAAACTGGAACCCAACAGGGCCATATAGTAGGCTTGATATAAACTGGAACCCAACAGGGCCATATAGTAGGCTTGATATAAACTGGAACCCAACAAGGCCATATAGTAGGCTTGATATAAACTGGAACCCAACAGGGCCATATAGTAGGCTTGATATAAACTGGAACCCAACAGGGCCATATAGTAGGCTTGATATAAACTGGAACCCAACAGGGCCATATAGTAGGCTTGATATAAACTGGAACCCAACAGGGCCAAATAGTAGGCTTGATATAAACTGGAACCCAACAGGGCCATATAGTAGGCTTGATATAAACTGGAACCCAACAGGGCCATATAGTAGGCTTGATATAACCTGGAACCCAACAGGGCCATATAGTAGGCTTGATATAAACTGGAACCCAACAGGGCTGTATAGTAGGCTTGATATAACCTGGAACCCAACAGGGCCATATAGTAGGCTTGATATAACCTGGAACCCAACAGGGCCATATAGTAGGCTTGATATAACCTGGAACCCAACAGGGCCATATAGTAGTCCTGATATAACCTGGAACCCAACAAGGCCATATAGTAGGCTTGATATAACCTGGAACCCAACAGGGCCATATAGCAGGCTTGATATAACCTGGAACCCAACAGGGCCATATAGTAGGCTTGATATAACCTGGAACCCAACAGGGCCATATAGTAGTCCTGATATAACCTGGAACCCAACAGGGCCATATAGTAGGCTTGATATAACCTGGAACCCAACAGGGCCATATAGTAGGCTTGATATAACCTGGAACCCAACAGGGCCATATAGTAGGCTTGATATAACCTGGAACCCAACAGGGCCATATAGTAGGCTTGATATAACCTGGAACCCAACAGGGCCATATAGCAGGCTTGATATAACCTGGAACCCAACAGGGCCATATAGTAGTCCTGATATAACCTGGAACCCAACAGGGCCATATAGTAGTCCTGATATAACCTGGAACCCAACAGGGCCATATAGTAGTCCTGATATAACCTGGAACCCAACAGGGCCATATAGTAGCCTCTGGAACAATCTCCTTGCTCCTGAACTGTAATCATTTTCTCCCGCAGTGTAATGGTTATTATGTTTGATAAATTACTTGTGGTGTAATGGCACACAGGGTTTTTCTGGTCAGTGTGTACGGTTACATTGAACACAGAGTCAGATGGATAGGTAATGCTGATTTTAATAAGATTTAAAGTCAATGATCTTATTGACATGATTGATTGATTAATGTACAGTATATGATTGATTGATTTAATAATATATCTGATTGATTAATATATATGATTGATTAATATATATGATGTATTAATATATATGATTGATTGATCAATTGATTATTGTATATGATTGATCGACATTGATCTAAACGATGATCAGCACAAATGTTGACACACCAATCTACAAAATCTAGAACGCAGATGATCTTGTTCTTTTTCAGTCATCTTTGGCCTGCAGTAGAATCTTGTTCTTTTTCAGTCCTCTTTGGCCTGCAGTAGAATCTTGTTCCTGAGGTGTATGGTCTGTTCCTCCATCCAGTTTCTATAAAGTAGATTTCAATTTGACTTACTGTATCAATCACATTACTGATTGATTGATTGATCTAAAGAATGGACATCATAAAGACATGAAATAACCAAAAAAATACAAATTCCATACCCCGATCGATGAAATATTTCCCTCATCCTCCAGCTTTAATAGAATCTTGTCCCGCAGGTACAAGGCTCGTTCCTCCTCTCTGTCTCTGTAGAAGGACGAGCAGATCTTCCTCCTGATCCTCCTGGAGAACACCTGACATAATAACATCGTAATATGATACATGGCATTTGCAGAGGCTTTTATCCAAAGGTACGTAGAGTAGTATCATTTTCAACTGGGTGGCAGCAGGTTATCGTACCCACAACAAAGGGTGTTGCAAGTGCCAGGCTCTACCTACTGAGCTACACAGGACCACCTCTCACCTCTCCCAGAATCATGACCAGGGCGGTGAGGAAGAGGGCTGCGGTGGTGGAGAGGACAGACGGGTCTGGGGGGGACAGGGGACGAACGCAGTCCGGGGGCAACAGCAGGATCCCATAGCGATAGTCTTTGTTCATTTCTCCCACAGGTTCACGGACTAAACCAATGATTACGATTGTAATCTAAAAACAGAGAGAGAGGGTGGAGCTTTGTGGATGGTAATACAGATGATACTGTTGATACAGGTAATGTAACCAGGTAATGTAACCAGGTAATGTAACCAGGTAATGTAACGTAACCAGGTAATGTAACCAGGTAATGTAACAAGGTATTGTAACCAGGTAATGTAACAAGGTAATGTAACAAGGTAATGTAACCAGGTAATGTAACAAGGTATTGCAACCAGGTAATGTAACAAGGTAATGTAACCAGGTATTGTAACCAGGTAACGTAACCAGGTAACGTAACCAGGTAATGTAACAAGGTAATGTAACAAGGTAATGTAACCAGGTATTGTAACCAGGTAATGTAACCTGGTAACGTAATCAGGTAATGTAACCAGGTAAGGTAATCAGGGAATGTAACCAGGTAACGTAACCAGGTAACGTAACCAGGTAACGTAACCAGGAACTGTAACCAGGTAATGTAACCAGGTAATGTAACCAGGTAACGTAACCAGGAAATGTAATCAGGTGATGTTTTTATTTAATTTTTTATTTCACCTTTATTTAACCAGGTAGGCAAGTTGAGAACAAGTTCTCATTTACAATTGCGACCTGGCCAAGAAAAAGCAAAGCAGTTCGACACAAACAACAACACAGAGTTACACATGGAGTAAAACAAACATACAGTCAATAATACAGTAGATTAATAAGTCTAGATACAATGTGAGCAAATGAGGTGAGATAAGGGAGGTAAAGGCAACAAAAAAAGGCCATGGAGGCGAAGTAAATACAATATAGCAAGTAAAACACTGGAATGGTAGATTTGCAGTGGAAGAATGTGCGAGGTAGGGATAGAAATAATGGGGTGCAAAGGAGCAAAATAAATAAATACAGTAGGGGGAGAGGTACAGTGGGGCAAAAAAGTATTTAGTCAGCCACCAATTGTGCAAGTTCTCCCACTTAAAAAGATGAGAGGCCTGTAATTTTCATCATAGGTACACTTCAACTATGACAGACAAAATGAGAAAAAAAAATCCAGAAAATCACATTGTAGGATTTTTAATTTATTTATTTGCAAATTATGGTGGAAAATAAGTATTTGGTCACCTACAAACAAGCAAGATTTCTGGCACTCACAGACCTGGTTCTTTAAGAGGCTCCTCTGTCCTCCACTTGTTACCTGTATTAATGGCACCTGTTTGAACTTGTTGTCAGTATAAAAGACACCTGTCCACAACCTCAAACAGTCACACTCCAAACTCCACTATGGCCAAGACCAAAGAGCTGTCAAAGGACACCAGAAACAAAATTGTAGACCTGCACCAGGCTGGGAAGACTGAATCTGCAATAGGTAAGCAGCTTGGTTTGAAGAAATCAACTGTGGGAGCAATTATTAGGAAATGGAAGACATACAAGACCACTGATAATCTCCCTCGATCTGGGGCTCCACGCAAGATCTCAGCCCGTGGGGTTAAAATGATCACAAGAACGGTGAGCAAAAATCCCAGGACCACACGGGGGGACCTAGTGAATGACCTGCAGAGAGCTGGGACCAAAGTAACAAAGCCTACCATCAGCAAGGGCATTGAAGATGGAACGTGGCTGGGTCTTTCAGCATGACAATGATCCCAAACACACCGCCCGGGCAACGAAGGAGTGGCTTCGTAAGAAGCATTTCAAGGTCCTGGAGTGGCCTAGCCAGTCTCCAGATCTCAACCCCATAGAAAATCTTTGGAGGGAGTTGAAAGTCCATGTTGCCCAGCAACAGCCCCAAAACATCACTGCTCTAGAGGAGATCTGCATGGAGGAATGGGCCAAAATACCAGCAACAGTGTGTGAAAACCTTGTGAAGACTTACAGAAAACGTTTGACCTCTGTCATTGCCAACAAAGGGTATATAACAAAGTATTGAGATAAACTTTTGTTATCGACCAAATACTTATTTTCCACCATAATTTGCAAATAAATTCATAAAAAATCCTACAATGTGATTTTCTGGATTTTTTTTTCTCATTTTGTCTGTCATAGTTGAAGTGTACCTATGATGAAAATTACAGGCCTCTCTCATCTTTTTAAGTGGGAGAACTTGCACAATTGGTGGCTGACTAAATACTTTTTTGCCCCACTGTAGTTGTTTGGGCTAAATTATAGATGGGCTGTTTGCAGATGGGCTATGTACAGGTGCAGTAATCTGTGAGCTGCTCTGACAGCTGGTGCTTAAAGCTAGTGAGGGAGATAAGCGTTTCCAGTTTTAGAGATTTTTGTAGTTCGTTCCAGTCATTGGCAGCAGAGAACTGGAAGGAGAGGCGGCCAAAGGAAGAATTGGTTTTGGGGGTGACCAGAGAGATATACCTGCTGGAGCGCGTGCTACAGGTGGGTGCTGCTATGGTGACCAGCGAGCTGAGATAAGGGGGGACTTTACCTAGCAGGGTCTTGTAGATGACCTGGAGCCAGTGGGTTTGGCGACGAGTATGAAGCAAGGGCCAGCCAACGAGAGCGTACAGGTCGCAGTGGTGGATAATATATGGGGCTTTGGTGACAAAACAGATGGCACTGTGACAGACTGCATCCAATTATTGAGTTGGGTATTGGAGGCTATTTTGTAAATGACATCGCCGAAGTCGAGGATCGGTAGGATGGTCAGTTTTACAAGGGTATGTTTGGCAGCATGAGTGAAGGATGCTTTGTTGCGAAATAGGAAGCCAATTCTAGATTTAACTTTGGATTGGAGATATTTGATGTGAGTCTGGAAGGAGAGTTTACAGTCTAACCAGACACCTAGGTATTTGTAGTTGTCCACATATTCTAAGTCAGAACCGTCCAGAGTAGTGATGCTGGACGGGCGGGCAGGTGCAGGCTGCGATCGGTTGAAGAGCATTCATTTAGTTTTACTTGTATTTAAGAGCAATTGGAGGCCACTGAAGGAGAGTTGTATGGCATTGAAGCTCGTCTGGAGGGTTGTTAACACAGTGTCCAAAGAAGGGCCAGAAGTATACAGAATGGTGTCGTCTGCATAGAGGTGGATCAGAGACTCACCAGCAGCAAGAGCGACATCATTGATGAAACAAGGTAACGTAACCAGGTAATGTAACCAGGTAACGTAACCAGGTAACATAGCCAGGTAACGTAGCCAGGTAACGTAACCAGGTAACGTAGCCAGGTAACGTAGCCAGGTAACGTAGCCAGGTAACGTAGCCAGGTAACGTAACCAGGTAACGTAGCCAGGTAACGTAGCCAGGTAACGTAGCCAGGTAACGTAGCCAGGTAACGTAACCAGGTAACGTAACCAGGTAACGTAACCAGGTAACGTAACCAGGTAACGTAGCCAGGTAACGTAACCAGGTAACGTAGCCGGGTAACGTAGCCAGGTGACGTAACCGGGTAACGTAACCGGGTAACGTAACCGGGTAACGTAACCGGGTAACGTAACCGGGTAACGTAGCCGGGTAACGTAGCCGGGTAACGTAACCGGGTAATGTAGCCGGGTAACGTAGCCAGGTAACGTAGCCAGGTAACGTAACCAGGTAACGTAGCCAGGTAACGTAACCGGGTAACGTAACCGGGTAACGTAGCCGGGTAACGTAACCGGGTAACGTAACCAGGTAACGTAGCCGGGTAACGTAACCAGCTAACGTAGCCAGGTAACGTAGCCAGGTAACGTAGCCAGGTAACGTAGCCAGGTAACGTAGCCAGGTAACGTAGCCAGGTAACGTAGCCAGGTAACGTAGCCAGGTAACGTAACCAGGTAACGTAACCAGCTAACGTAGCCAGGTAACGTAGCCAGGTAACGTAGCCAGGTAACGTAACCAGGTAACGTAACCAGGTAACGTAACCAGGTAACGTAACCAGGTAACGTAACCAGGTAATGTAACAAGGTAATGTAACAAGGTAATGTAACCAGGTATTGTAACCAGGTAATGTAACCTGGTAACGTAACCTGGTAATGTAACCAGGTAATGTAACCAGGTAAGGTAATCAGGGAATGTAACCAGGTAACGTAACCAGGTAACGTAACCAGGTAACGTAACCAGGAACTGTAACCAGGTAATGTAACCAGGTAATGTAACCAGGTAACGTAACCAGGAAATGTAATCAGGTGATGTTTTTATTTAATTTTTTATTTCACCTTTATTTAACCAGGTAGGCAAGTTGAGAACAAGTTCTCATTTACAATTGCGACCTGGCCAAGAAAAAGCAAAGCAGTTCGACACAAACAACAACACAGAGTTACACATGGAGTAAAACAAACATACAGTCAATAATACAGTAGATTAATAAGTCTAGATACAATGTGAGCAAATGAGGTGAGATAAGGGAGGTAAAGGCAACAAAAAAAGGCCATGGAGGCGAAGTAAATACAATATAGCAAGTAAAACACTGGAATGGTAGATTTGCAGTGGAAGAATGTGCGAGGTAGGGATAGAAATAATGGGGTGCAAAGGAGCAAAATAAATAAATACAGTAGGGGGAGAGGTACAGTGGGGCAAAAAAGTATTTAGTCAGCCACCAATTGTGCAAGTTCTCCCACTTAAAAAGATGAGAGGCCTGTAATTTTCATCATAGGTACACTTCAACTATGACAGACAAAATGAGAAAAAAAAATCCAGAAAATCACATTGTAGGATTTTTAATTTATTTATTTGCAAATTATGGTGGAAAATAAGTATTTGGTCACCTACAAACAAGCAAGATTTCTGGCACTCACAGACCTGGTTCTTTAAGAGGCTCCTCTGTCCTCCACTTGTTACCTGTATTAATGGCACCTGTTTGAACTTGTTGTCAGTATAAAAGACACCTGTCCACAACCTCAAACAGTCACACTCCAAACTCCACTATGGCCAAGACCAAAGAGCTGTCAAAGGACACCAGAAACAAAATTGTAGACCTGCACCAGGCTGGGAAGACTGAATCTGCAATAGGTAAGCAGCTTGGTTTGAAGAAATCAACTGTGGGAGCAATTATTAGGAAATGGAAGACATACAAGACCACTGATAATCTCCCTCGATCTGGGGCTCCACGCAAGATCTCAGCCCGTGGGGTTAAAATGATCACAAGAACGGTGAGCAAAAATCCCAGGACCACACGGGGGGACCTAGTGAATGACCTGCAGAGAGCTGGGACCAAAGTAACAAAGCCTACCATCAGCAAGGGCATTGAAGATGGAACGTGGCTGGGTCTTTCAGCATGACAATGATCCCAAACACACCGCCCGGGCAACGAAGGAGTGGCTTCGTAAGAAGCATTTCAAGGTCCTGGAGTGGCCTAGCCAGTCTCCAGATCTCAACCCCATAGAAAATCTTTGGAGGGAGTTGAAAGTCCATGTTGCCCAGCAACAGCCCCAAAACATCACTGCTCTAGAGGAGATCTGCATGGAGGAATGGGCCAAAATACCAGCAACAGTGTGTGAAAACCTTGTGAAGACTTACAGAAAACGTTTGACCTCTGTCATTGCCAACAAAGGGTATATAACAAAGTATTGAGATAAACTTTTGTTATCGACCAAATACTTATTTTCCACCATAATTTGCAAATAAATTCATAAAAAATCCTACAATGTGATTTTCTGGATTTTTTTTTCTCATTTTGTCTGTCATAGTTGAAGTGTACCTATGATGAAAATTACAGGCCTCTCTCATCTTTTTAAGTGGGAGAACTTGCACAATTGGTGGCTGACTAAATACTTTTTTGCCCCACTGTAGTTGTTTGGGCTAAATTATAGATGGGCTGTTTGCAGATGGGCTATGTACAGGTGCAGTAATCTGTGAGCTGCTCTGACAGCTGGTGCTTAAAGCTAGTGAGGGAGATAAGCGTTTCCAGTTTTAGAGATTTTTGTAGTTCGTTCCAGTCATTGGCAGCAGAGAACTGGAAGGAGAGGCGGCCAAAGGAAGAATTGGTTTTGGGGGTGACCAGAGAGATATACCTGCTGGAGCGCGTGCTACAGGTGGGTGCTGCTATGGTGACCAGCGAGCTGAGATAAGGGGGGACTTTACCTAGCAGGGTCTTGTAGATGACCTGGAGCCAGTGGGTTTGGCGACGAGTATGAAGCAAGGGCCAGCCAACGAGAGCGTACAGGTCGCAGTGGTGGATAATATATGGGGCTTTGGTGACAAAACAGATGGCACTGTGACAGACTGCATCCAATTATTGAGTTGGGTATTGGAGGCTATTTTGTAAATGACATCGCCGAAGTCGAGGATCGGTAGGATGGTCAGTTTTACAAGGGTATGTTTGGCAGCATGAGTGAAGGATGCTTTGTTGCGAAATAGGAAGCCAATTCTAGATTTAACTTTGGATTGGAGATATTTGATGTGAGTCTGGAAGGAGAGTTTACAGTCTAACCAGACACCTAGGTATTTGTAGTTGTCCACATATTCTAAGTCAGAACCGTCCAGAGTAGTGATGCTGGACGGGCGGGCAGGTGCAGGCTGCGATCGGTTGAAGAGCATTCATTTAGTTTTACTTGTATTTAAGAGCAATTGGAGGCCACTGAAGGAGAGTTGTATGGCATTGAAGCTCGTCTGGAGGGTTGTTAACACAGTGTCCAAAGAAGGGCCAGAAGTATACAGAATGGTGTCGTCTGCATAGAGGTGGATCAGAGACTCACCAGCAGCAAGAGCGACATCATTGATGAAACAAGGTAACGTAACCAGGTAATGTAACCAGGTAACGTAACCAGGTAACATAGCCAGGTAACGTAGCCAGGTAACGTAACCAGGTAACGTAGCCAGGTAACGTAGCCAGGTAACGTAGCCAGGTAACGTAGCCAGGTAACGTAACCAGGTAACGTAGCCAGGTAACGTAGCCAGGTAACGTAGCCAGGTAACGTAGCCAGGTAACGTAACCAGGTAACGTAACCAGGTAACGTAACCAGGTAACGTAGCCAGGTAACGTAGCCAGGTAACGTAACCAGGTAACGTAGCCGGGTAACGTAGCCAGGTGACGTAACCGGGTAACGTAACCGGGTAACGTAACCGGGTAACGTAACCGGGTAACGTAACCGGGTAACGTAGCCGGGTAACGTAGCCGGGTAACGTAACCGGGTAATGTAGCCGGGTAACGTAGCCAGGTAACGTAGCCAGGTAACGTAACCAGGTAACGTAGCCAGGTAACGTAACCGGGTAACGTAACCGGGTAACGTAGCCGGGTAACGTAACCGGGTAACGTAACCAGGTAACGTAGCCGGGTAACGTAACCAGCTAACGTAGCCAGGTAACGTAGCCAGGTAACGTAGCCAGGTAACGTAGCCAGGTAACGTAGCCAGGTAACGTAGCCAGGTAACGTAGCCAGGTAACGTAGCCAGGTAACGTAACCAGGTAACGTAACCAGCTAACGTAGCCAGGTAACGTAGCCAGGTAACGTAGCCAGGTAACGTAACCAGGTAACGTAACCAGGTAACGTAACCAGGTAACGTAACCAGGTAACGTAACCAGGTAACGTAGCCAGGTAACGTAGCCAGGTAACGTAGCCAGGTAACGTAACCAGGTAACGTAACCAGGTAACGTAACCAGGTAACGTAGCCAGGTAACGTAGCCAGGTAACGTAGCCAGGTAACGTAGCCAGGTAACGTAACCAGGTAACGTAGCCAGGTAACGTAACCAGGTAACGTAGCCAGGTAACGTAGCCAGGTAACGTAG
The DNA here is from genome assembly GCF_045679555.1 of Salvelinus alpinus. Lineage (NCBI taxonomy): Eukaryota > Metazoa > Chordata > Actinopteri > Salmoniformes > Salmonidae > Salvelinus > Salvelinus alpinus. Next base: position 111,774 of record NC_092119.1, read on the forward strand.
CCAGGTAACGTAGCCAGGTAACGTAACCAGGTAACGTAACCAGGTAACGTAGCCAGGTAACGTAACCAGGTAATGTACAGACCTAGAGATTTTCATTGAGGCTGGCATAAGACTTAGTCTGCTTGAAGGTGTTGTTATATTTCTCAAGTTGTGATTGAATATCAAAATAAAATAAAATTGTATTTGTTACATGCGTCGTTAACAACAGCTGTAGACTAACAGGGAAATACTTACTTATGGGTCCTTTTCCAATAATGCAGAGAGAAAAACAGAGAAATAAAAGAAAAATAATAACAGGAATAAATTCACAATGAGTAACAATATATAATATAAACACAGGATACCAGTACAGAGTCGATGTACAGGGGTACGAGGTAATTGAGGTAGATACATGTAGGTACATATAGGTAATGACAAAGTGACTAGGCAACAGTAGCAGCAGAGGACTTGATGAGTCTAATGAATTAGTGCAAAAAGGGTCCATGCGGATTGTCCGGGTAACTATTGGTTAACTAACTATTTAGTAGACGTATGGCTTGGGGGTAGAAGCTGTTCAGGGTCCTGTTGGTTCCAGACTTGGTGCATTGGTACCGCCTGCTGTGGGGTAGCAGACAGAACAGTCTATGACTTGGGTGGCTGGAGTCTTTGACCATTTTTAGGGCGTTCCTCTGACACTGCCCGGTGTAGAGGTCCTGGATGGCAGGGAGCCCGGCCCTAGTAATGTACTGCGCCGTATGCACTACCCTCTGTATCGCCTTGCGGTCGGATGCCGAGCAGTCGCCACACCAAGCGGTGATGCAGCCAGTCAAGATGCTCTCGATGGTGCAGCTGTAGAACTTTTTTGAGAATCTGACGGCCCGCCCATGCCAAATCTTTTCAGCCTCCTGAGGGGGAGACGCGTTGCCGTGCCTTCTTCACAACTGTGTTGGTGTGTGTGGACCATGATAATTCCTTAGTGACGTTGATACTGAGGAACTTGAAGCTCTCGACCCGCTCCACTACAGCCCCGTCAATGTGGAAGGGAGCATGCCCGGCCCACGATCAATTATTTTGTCTTAATGACGTTGAGGGCGAGATTGTTGTCCTGGCACCACACTGCCAGGTCTCTGACCTCCTCCCTATAGGCTGTCTCGTCGTTGTCGGTGATCAGGCCTACCACTGTTGTGTCATCGGCAAACTTAATGATGGTGTTGGAGTCGAACCTGGCCATGCAGTCATGAGTGAAAAGGTAGTACTGGAGGGGACCGAGAATGCACCCTTGAGGGGTCCCCATGTTGCGGATCAGCGTAGCGGATGTGTTGTTACCTACCCTTACCACCTGGGGGCGGCCCGTCAGGAAGTCCAGGATCCAGTGGCAGAGGGAGGTGTTCAGTCCCAGGGTCCTTAGCTTAGTGATGAGCTTTGAGGGCACTATGGTGTTGAACGCTGAGCTGTAGTCAATGAATAGCATTCTCACGTAGGTGTTCCTTTTGTCCAGGTGTGAAAGGGCAGTGTGGAGTGCAATAGAGATTGCATCATCTGTGGGTCTGTTGGGGCAGAATGCAAATTGGAGTGGGTCTAGGGTTTCTGGGATAATGGTGTTGATGAGAGCCATGACCAGCCTTTCAAAGCACTTCATGGCTACCGACGTGAGTGCTACGGGTCGGTGGTCATTTAGGCAGGTTACCTTAACGTTCTTGGGCACAGGGACTATGGTGGTCTGCTTGAAGCATGTTGGTATTACAGACTCAGACAGGGAGAGGTTGAAAATGTCATTGAAGACACTTGCCTGTTGGTCAGCGCATGCTCAGAGTACACATCCTGGTAATCCGTCTGGCCCTGCATCCTTTTGAATGTTGACCTGTTTAAAGGTCTTACTCATACCGGCTACGGAGAGCGTGATCACATTTGCCAAATGGAGGGCGAGGGAGAGATTTGAACGTGTCTCTGTGTGTGGAGTAAAGGTGGTCTAGAGTTTTTCCCCCTCTAGTTGCACATTTAACATGCTGGTAGAAATTAGGTAAAACGGACTTAATTTTCCCTGCATTAAAGTCCACGGCCACTAGGAGCACCGCCTCTGGATGAGCGTTTTCCTGTTTGCTTATGGCCGTATACAGCTGAGAGTGGTGTTAGTGCTAGCATCAGTTTGTGGTGGTAAATAGACAGCTACGAAGAATATAAATGAAAACTACCAAATCTTGTTAGATAGTGTGTAAACAACAGCTTATCATGAGATACTCTACCTCAGTTGAGCAAAACCTTGAGACTCTCGTAGATATCGTGCACCAACTTTTGTTTACAAATATACATAGACCGCCACCCCTTGTCTTACCAGAGGCTGCTGTTCTATCCTGCCGATACAGTGTATAACCTGCCAGTCCTTGTCTTACCAGAGGCTGCTGTTCTATCCTGCCGATACAGTGTATAACCTGCCACCCCTTGTCTTACCAGAGGCTGCTGTTCTATCCTGCCGATACAGTGTATAACCTGCCACCCCTTGTCTTACCAGAGGCTGCTGTTCTATCCTGCTGATACAGTGTATAACCTGCCAGCTGTATGTTATTCATGTCCTCGTTCAGCCACGACTCGGTGAAACATAAGATATTACAGTTTTTAATGTCCCGTTGGTAGCATATACGTACATGCTTGTAGTTCTTCAACTTTATTATCCAGCGTACGTTGGCCAATAGCACCGATGGCAAAGGCAGATTAGCCGCTTGTTGCCGGATCCTTACAAGGCACCCGATCTCCTTCCGCGAAAACTCCATATCTTTCTTCTTCGAATGCCGGGGGGAGAGGGGGGGGGGGGGGGGGCCTCGCCGGGTGTCTGAAGTAAAGCCCTCTCGTCCGACTCATTAAAGAAATATCTTTGTCCAGTTCAAGGTGAGTAATCCCTGTTCTGATGTCCAGAAGCTATTTTCGGCCATAAGAGACGGTAGCAGCAACATTATGTACAAAATTAGTTCTGATTGAGTATACTGACCTTCAGACGGAGTGAGATGATAGTGTTCACCTCAGGAATGTCCTGTGTCCAGCTCAGAGACGTCTGCAGGACATAGTAGATGAGGTGGTCGAGCCCTAGGACCAGGGCACATACCAGGCAGTAGAAGCCCAGGATGGTGCCTCCCCACAGGCATTGTCTCAGCTCAATCTGTGTCATCCTCCAGCCCCTGGTCCTCACCAGCCTCTTCCTGTAATCAATCAATCAAACATACTTTATAAAGCCGTTTTTACATCAGTAGTTGGCACAAAGTGCTCTACAGATACCCAGCCTGGACCTGAAGAGACCTAATGGTTTCCCACCTGTAGGCCTCTGGGAGCTCCTCCACCCCCCGGGCCCTCAGTAACTCCTGTAGCCGGCCCGTCTGACACACATTGTCGTGCTTTAGGTCTGTGAGATACCTGAGGAAAAGAAGAGAACTCTAACTCCTCTTGTCTAAACATATTAAAACGGTGCTTGGAACCAAAACTCGATCACATCAAATGTATTTTCTAAATCCCTTTTACATCAGCAGTTTACCCGGCCAAAAGAGCAAGCCTCCCTAGAAGAAGGAGACCTACAGTAGGTAGGCAGGAACCTAGAAATAAACCTAGAGAGGAACCAGGCTCAGAGGGGTGACCAGGCCTCTTCAGGCTGTATTGGGTAGATTACCTGACCAGGTAACTGACAGAGCTCCCCAGCAGCAGCACGATGAAGGAGGAGGCGATGACTTTCTGGGTCACGTGACCAGTGACCTCCAGAGTATCCTGTGTAAGGGAGTTAAGAATTTGCCTTTTAGCTGAAAATGTCTCCAATGGTGCCATCGAAAATATTTCTTTTTTTTGGTGGCACAACAGATTGGTATGTTTTCAAGGAGGTGTGTTCGCGATCAGAGGACCACTGATGAAGTGAAGCTGTTAGCAGCACACTGATGTTGGCTTCATCTGAAGCAGAATTGCTTTATTGAAAACGAAGGCTAGATACTGTATATTCAAATAGCGTCAGGATTTATTTAAATATTAGGAACTTTATTTATTTATTCTAATTCCGATAATAACCCTTTCCTAACCTTAACCTAATTCTCCTAACCTGCTACGTTAATTCTTCTAACCTTCTGAGTAAGTTCTCCTAACCTGCTATTAAAAAGTAGCGTCTGCTGTACTCTATCTAGTCAAAACCGTCAGGCCTGCCCGCAGAACAACGTGAGTTTCCAATAACACGATACACCTCACCTGCATGGCTTTGAACTCAGCCTTCAGTCTGGCCGAGGCGTTTCTGATACCCCTCTTCATCTCCTCGACATTCACGTTCTGCTCAATCTTCAAGAACCGGTTGCTGTTCACAATATCTGGTATGGTTTCGACGAAATCCTTCATGTCGTGTAGCGCGCTGCTTACTTGACTGGTGGAGGCCAGGATTCTCTCGGCGGTGCTGTGGGAGCAAGTGTGTAACCTAGAGTCACATTTATTTACTTTCCACACAATATTTTCCATACAGCTGGTTCTTAAAGAGTTTAGTCTGCTTCTTGATTAAATAACATCTCACCTTCATGCTTCGGGGGAGAGTGGGGTAAGTTTAGCACAGGCGGTTGGTGGCACCTTAATTGAGGAGGATGGGCTCGTGCTAATGGCTGGAGCCAAAGGCCAAAGGCTAAGTTGAGTCAATGGCCACCATACCCATACAAATGATGAAAACATGTTGTTCGTTTTTTATGCGTAATATGTATAGGATTTTTGCAATGAGTCATGTGAACTCAACTCAGAGAACTTGCCCAAAAAATTGGTCAAGAAATGGAAGGGTAAGTGATGTGGAACAGAGAGATCTACAGCACCTTCAGAAAGTATTCAGACCCCTTGACTTTTCCACATTTTCTCAGGTTACAGCCTTATTCTAACATTGATGATATTTTTTTTCCTTCATCAATACCGCTTAACTTCTCTGGGATATTCGGGACGCAAGCGTCCCACCTCAACAACAGCCAGTGAAATTGCAGGGCGCCAAATTTAAAAAATACAGAAATCCCATAATTAAAATTCCTCAAACATACAAGTATTTTACACCATTTTAAAGATAAACTTGTTGTAAATCCAGCCACAGTGTCCGATTTCAAAAAGGCTTTACAACGAAAGCACACCAAACGATTATGTTAGGTCAGTACCTAGTCACAGAAAAACACAGCCATTTTTCCAGCCAAAGAGAGAAGTCACAAAAAGTAGAAATAGAGATAAAATGAATCACTAACCTTTGATGATCTTCATCAGATGACACTCATAGGACTTCATGTTAAACAATACATGTATTGTTTGTTTGATAAAGTTCATATTTATATCCAAAGATCTGAGTTTACATTGGCGCGTTATGTTCAGTAGGTCCAAAACAGCCAGTGATTTTGCAGAGAGCCACATCAATTTACAGAAATACTCATAATAAACATTGCTAAAAGATACAAGTGTTATACATTGAATTTTAGATCCACTTCTCCTTAATGCAACCGCTGTGTCAGATTTCAAAAAAGCTTTACCGAAAAAGCACACCATGCAATAATCTGAGTACAGCGCTCAGACAACAAAACAAGCCATACAGATATCCGCTATGTTGTGGAGTCAACAAAGTCAGAAATAGCATTATAAATATTAACTTACCTTTGATGATTTTCATCAGAATGCACTCCCAGGAATCCCAGTTCCACAATAAATGCTTGATTTGTTCGATAAAGTCCATCATTTATGTCCAAATACCTCCTTTTTGTTTGCGCGTTTAGTACACAATCCAAACTCACGACGTGCGGGCAAGTCCAGGCGAAAGTTCAGATGAAAAGCCATATTACAGTTCGTAGAAACATGTCAAACGAAGTATAGAATCAATCTTTAGGATGTTTTTAACATAAATCTTCAATAATGTTTCAACCGGAGAATTCCTTTGTCTGTAGAAATGCGATGGAACGCAGCTAACTCTCACGTGATCAGCTCATGCCAGACCCAATCAGACTCAATCAGCTCTCATTCCTTCACAGTAGAAGCATCAAACTAAAGCATTAGGACCCAAATAGACCCCATAGATACTGTATATTCGATAAGCAATGACTTGAAAAACAACAAACCTCAAATTTCCCACTTCCTGGTTGGATTTTTTCTCAGGTTTTTGCCTGCCATATAGTTATGTTATACTCACAGACATCATTTAAACAGTTTTAGAAACTTCAGAGTGTTTTCTATACAAATCTACTAATTATATGCATATTCTAGCTTTTAGGACTGAGTAGCAGGCAGTTTACTCTGGGCACCTTTTTATCCAAGCTACTGAATACTGCCCCCCTGTCCAAAGAAGTTATTTACAAAGCAAAAACAGGATTTTTATTAAAATAAGAAACTGAAATATCACATTTACATAAATATTCAGACCTTTTACTCAGTACTTATTTGTATTTTTTTTTAACCTTTATTTAAATAGGCAAGTCAGTTAAGAACAAATTCTTATTTACAATGACGGCCTACACCGGCCAAACCCGGACGATGCTGTGTCACGACTTCCGCCGAAGTCGGCTCCCCTCGACGTCGCCGACCTTCTAGCCATCGCCGCTCCATTTTTCATTGTTCCATTTGTTTTGTCTTGTTCCCAGCACACCTGGTTTCCATTCCCTAATCACACTGCATTTATATATTCCTCTGTTCCCCCCATGTCTTTGTGTGGAATTGTTTTGTTACGTTTTTAGTGTTACGCGCCAGACTGGTTTCCCCGGGTATCGTGTTTTGACCCGTAGTATGTTTATTGTCATACATTTGCATTGGTGCGAGTGTTTTCGCGCTTATTCACTTTTGCCATTGGCTGGAGTTTTTTTGACGCAGTTGCGTCTGTCGTATGTGCTTCTGCCAAATAAAGTCTGATCACAACTCTCTGCTCTCCTGCACCTGACTTCTTACCAGTAGCGCACAACCTTGACACGCTGGGGCTCCAAATCCGCCATATGGGGCTCCAAATCCCGGCCGGTTGTGATACTGCCTGGATACGAACCAGGGTGGCTGTAGTGACGCCTCTAGCACTGAGAACCAGTGCCTTAGGCCAAAGCACCTTTGGCAGCGATTACAGCACTGAGTCTTCTTGGGTATGACGCTACAAGCTTGGCACACCTGTATTTGGGGAGTTTCTCCCATTCTTCTCTGCAGATTCTCTCAAGCTCATTTAGGTTGGATGGGGAGCGTTGCTGCACAGCTATTTTCAGGTCTCTCCAGAGATGTTCGATCGGGTTCAAGTCTGGGCTCTGGCTTGGCCACTCAAGGACATTCAGAGACTTGTCTCGAAGCCACTCATGAGTTGTCTTGGCTGTGTGCTTAGGGTCATTGTCCTGTTGGAAGGTGAACCTTCACCCCAGTCTGAGATCCTGTGCGCTCTGGAGCAGGTTTTCATTAAGGATCTCTCTGTACTTTGCTCCGTTCATCTTTGATCCTGACAAGTCTCCTAGTCCCTGCCGCTGAAAATCATCCCTACAGCATGATGCTGCCACCACCATGCTTCACCATAGGGATGGTGCCAGGTTTCCTCCAGACAGGGCGCTTGGCATTCAGGCCAAAGAGTTCAATCTTGGTTTCATAAGACCAGAGAATCTTCTTTCTCATGGTCTATGTTTTATTTTGCCTTTTGGCAAATTCCAAGCGGGCTGTCATGTGCCTTTTACTGAGAAGTGGCTTCCGTCTGGTCACTCTTTTTTATTTTATTTTTATTTTACCTTTATTTAACTAGGCAAGTCAGTTAAGAACAAATTCTTATTTTCAATGACGGCCTAGGAACAGTGGGTTAACTGCCTGTTCAGGGGCAGAAGGGGCCTCTACCATAGGCCTGATTGTTGGAGTGCTACAGAGATGGTTGCTGCAGAGATGGTTGTCCTTCTGGAAGGTTCTCCCATCTCCACTGAGGAACTCTGGATCTCTATCAGAGTGACCATTGGGTTCTTGGTCACCTCCCTGACCAAGGCCCTTCTCTCCCGATTGCTCAGTTTGGCCAGGCAGCCAGCTCTAAGAAGAGTCTTGGTGGTTCCAAACTTCTTCCAATTAACTTCTCACGAGTCAGCAACCCTGATCCGGTAGCACCCCCCAACTCACCCCACTGATTAGCACAGCTAGCATAGCGTCACAAGTAACTTGTAGCATCTAAATATCATTAAATCACAAGTCCAAGACACCAGATGAAAGATACAGGTCTTGTGAATAAAGCCACCATTTCAGATTTTTAAAATGTTTTACAGGGAAGACAGAATATGTAAATCTATTAGCTAACCACGTTAGCGGAGGACACGATATTTTTACCAGGCAGATTCGGCTGGGCGCCCACGGCAAGATCACATGCACAACAGATATGATATAACATCGTAAATTGGGTCTTACTATGGCTGATCTTTCATCAGAATGTTGATCAAAGTGTCCTTTGTCAAGATGAGTTGTTGGTTCCGTTCAGAGTCGTTCCTTTCCCACTCCATTTAGCACAGGTACCGGTCGAGTGGCACGGATTTCTCAAACGATACTAAAATCTAACAACGGAACACCGAAAAACTCCCTATAAAATTCAAATAATCTGATTAAACTATATTGAAAAAACATACATTACGATGATCTGGTCACATGTATCAAACAAACTTCGACACGGAGATAATAATGGCCGCACAACAGAAGACAAACGTAGCTCCAATTTCCATGCAACAGAGAACCGGAAGTTGTCGGTCATGCCAAAGATTTTGCTCTCATTTCACGTCAGTCCCAGATAGACAAGAAATTTTTCCTCTGACGTCCTCTAGACACCCAGAGGAAGGCCAGTGAGTTGTGTTTCGGGTCATAGGGGGCACGACCATATATAGGCAGAGCTTTGAAGCCAGCATAACACATCTTGATTTTATGTTCTTGGTCATGGAAAGTGCTGTTGAATGACTTCTGTATCACTCAGAGACAAAATTGAAACGGATTTAGAAACTAGGGATTGTTTTCTTTCCAATGGTATGATTCATATGCATATAGTAAGAGCAATAATTGAATAAGAGGCAGTTTAATCTGTAGAGCAAATTATGCTAATGCGAAAATATTACCCCCTGTATTCTCAAGAGGTTTTAACAATGATGGAGGCAACTGTGTTCTTGGGGACCTTCAATGCTGCAGAAATGGTTTTGGTACCCTTCCCCAGATCTGTGCCTCGACACAATCCTGTCTCTGAGCTCTACGGACAATTCCTTCGACCTCATGGCTTTGTTTTTGCTCTGAAATGCACTGTCAACTGTGGGACCTTATATAGACAGGTCCTTCTGGAAGGCTCTTCCATCTTTTTTTTTTTAATCTTTTTTTTTATTTAACTAGGCAAATCAGTTAAGAAAAAAATCTTATTTACAATGACGGCCTACCAAAAGGGAAAAAGCCTACTGCGTGGACGGGGACTGGGATAAAAAAAAAGAATACAGGACATAACACACATCACGACAAGAGAGACACGACAACAATACGTAAAGAGAGACCTAAGACAACAGTATAGCATGGCAGCAACACATGACAACACAGCATGGTAGCAACACAAATATAAACAACATGGTAGCAACACAGCATGGTAGCAACACCACATGACAACAATATGGTAGCAACACAACATGGCAGCTACACAACATGGTAGCAGCACAAAACAAGGTACAAATGTTATTGGGCACAGACAACAGCACAAATGGCAAGAAGGTAGAGACAACAATACATCATGCAAAGCAGCCACAACTGTCAGTAAGAGTGTCCATGATTGAGTCTTTGAATGAAGAGATGGAGATAAAACTGTCCAGTTTGTGATTGTTGCAGCTCGTTCCAGTCGCTAGCTGCAGCGAACTGAAAAGAGCAGCGACCCAGGGATGTGTCTGCTTTGGGGACCTTTAACAGAATGTGACTGGCAGAACGGGTGTTGTATGTGGAGGATGAGGGCTGCAGTAGATATCTCAGATAGAGGAGAGTGAGGCATAAGAGAGTTTTATAAATAAGCATCTACCAGTGGGTCTTGCAACAGGTATACCGAGATTTCCAGGTTACAGAGGAATATAGAGTGCAGTGATGTGTCCTATAAGGAGCATTGGTGGAAAATATGATGGCCGAATGGTAAAGAACATCTAGTCGCTCGAGAGCACCCTTACCTGCCAATCTATAAATTACATCTCCGTAATCTAGCATGGGTAGGATGGTCGTCTGAATCAGGGTTAGTTTGGCAGCTGGGGTGAAAGAGGAGCGATTACGATAGAGGAAACCAAGTCTAGATGTAACTTTTGCCTGCAGCTAAAGTGCTGAGAGAAGGGCAGTGTACCGTCTAGCCATACTCTCACGTACTTGTATGAGGTGACTACATAATAATCACACTGGTGGGGAGAGGGGCATTCTTCTTACCAAACCACATGACCTTTGTTTTGGAGGTGTTCAGAACTAAGTTAAGGGCAGAGAAAGCTTTGATGTAGAGGTTTGATTTACACAACTGATTGGCTCAAACGCACAAGGAAATAAATTCCACAAATTCACTTTTAAGGCCCACTTGTTTATTGAAATGCATTCCAGGTGACCACCTCATGAAGCTGGTTGGGAGAATGTCAAGAGTGTGCAAAGCTGTCATCAAGGCAAAGGATGGCTATTTGAAGAATCTCAAATATAAAATATATTTTTGATTTGTTTAACACTTTTTTGCTTGCTTGCATGATTCCATATGTGTTATTTCATAGTTTTGATGTCTTCACTATTATTCAACAATGTAGAAAATAGTAAAAAATAAAGAAAAACCCTTGAATGAGTAGGTGTGTCCGAACTGTTGACTGGTACTGTATATAAATGCCATAAGTACAGAAATGGTTTGCTCAGTGGAATATCCAACTTATTAGTGACAACTGTGTGGAGTTTGGCATTTGTGACAGCAAAACATATAATCCATTATATCTACATGTTTGTGAGAGTCTTCATAGCTTTTAATAATTTCAAACCATTCGGACGTTTTTTTTTATAAGAAAGACCCGGCCCCGTGCCTCTTCGGGGCCCCCTTGTCTCACAAAACACCGTTCTATCTAAGCCCTTGTTAAATCACAATCTAGTTGGTATCAATGGATGCGGAAGAAATCAACTAATCCAATGGGACAACCCAGAAGTCTGAAGTTCTAACGCACAATGTTTAAAAGGGGTTAGAAGTCCAAAACACTTCCATTAATATGAACATTGGGAATTGTAGTCCCATAACTAAAATTTGAACTCTATTGTCCAAAACACTTCCATTAATATGAACATTGGTAATTGTAGTCCTATAACTAAAATATGAACTCTGTAGTCCAAAACACTTCCATTAATATGAACATTGGTAATTGTAGTCCCATAACTCAAATATGAACTCTGTAGTCCAAAACACTTCCATTAATATGAACATTGGTAATTGTAGTCCCATAACTAAAATATGAACTCTGTAGTCCAAAACACTTCCATTAATATGAACATTGGTAATTGTAGTCCTATAACTAAAATATGAACTCTGTAGTCCAAAACACTTCCATTAATATGAACATTGGTAATTGTAGTCAACTAAAATAGTCAGTCAGGTCTTACACATACTCCTCGTGTCCTCTCTCTCCTCGTCTCCTTCTCAAAAACCCATTGGAGGAGAAGGTCAGAAGGGAGGGACCTTTGGCGTTCTCATCCAATGGGTTTTGAGACGGAGACGAGGAAAGAGAGGATGCAAGGAGTATGCAAATTAGATATTCCAAATGAGAAGGTAGCACGCCCCCCAGGGGTGAGTCCCTTATGTGCATGGAGCTGGGAGGGCTACCACGGGTCAATGGCACCGCACCTGTGGGAGGAGCACTTGATCATGTCAACAGAGGGGCTCACCTGTGGGAGGAGCACTTGATCATGTCAACAGAGGGGCTCACCTGTGGGAGGAGCACTTGATCATGTCAACAGAGGGGCTCACCTGTGGGAGGAGCACTTGATCATGTCAACAGAGCGGCTCAAGTTCCTGGTCATGTTGGGGATGCAGCTGGTCACCACGATAACCAGGGCGGTGGAGATGAGGATCTTCCTGCCCTGGTTGTAGGGTTGCAACGATGACACCAGGAAGTATCGCCGTACCAGGAAGTACCATGGCAAGGAAACAAAACATGAAGCTGGATTCAATTTTCTGAGGAAACAAATAAATAGGATTCTTCAAGCCACAACCAACAGCTCATAGGAGCAGGAACCAACGGCTCATAGGAGCAAGAACCAACGGCTCATAGGAGCAGGAACCAACGGCTCATAGGAGCAGGAACCAACGGCTCATAGGAGCAGGAACCAACGGCTCATAGGAGCAAGAACCAACGGCTCATAGGAGCAGGAACCAACGGCTCATAGGAGCAGGAACCAACGGCTCATTGGAGCAGGAACCAACGGCTCATAGGAGCAGGAACCAACGGCTCATAGGAGCAGGAACCAACGGCTCATAGGAGCAAGAACCAACGGCTCATAGGAGCAGGAACCAACGGCTCATAGGAGCAGGAACCAACGGCTCATAGGAGCAGGAACCAACGGCTCATAGGAGCAGGAACCAACGGCTCATAGGAGCAGGAACCAACGGCTCATAGGAGCAGGAACCAACGGCTCATAGGAGCAAGAACCAACGGCTCATAGGAGCAGGAACCAACGGCTCATTGGAGCAGGAACCAACGGCTCATAGGAGCAGGAACCAACGGCTCATAGGAGCAGGAACCAACGGCTCATAGGAGCAGGAACCAACGGCTCATAGGAGCAGGAACCAACGGCTCATAGGAGCAGGAACCAACGGCTCATAGGAGCAGGAACCAACGGCTCATTGGAGCAGGAACCAACGGCTCATACGAGCAGGAACCAACGGCTCATAGGAGCAGGAACCAACGGCTCATAGGAGCAGGAACCAACGGCTCATAGGAGCAGGAACCAACGGCTCATAGGAGCAGGAACCAACGGCTCATAGGAGCAGGAACCAACGGCTCATAGGAGCAGGAACCAACGGCTCATAGGAGCAGGAACCAACGGCTCATAGGAGCAAGAACCAACGGCTCATAGGAGCAGGAACCAACGGCTCATTGGAGCAGGAACCAACGGCTCATAGGAGCAGGAACCAACAGCTCATAGGAGCAGGAACCAACGGCTCATAGGAGCAAGAACCAACGGCTCATACGAGCAGGAACCAACGGCTCATAGGAGCAGGAACCAACGGCTCATAGGAGCAGGAACCAACGGCTCATAGGAGCAGGAACCAACGGCTCATAGGAGCAGGAACCAACGGCTCATAGGAGCAGGAACCAACGGCTCATAGGAGCAGGAACCAACGGCTCATTGGAGCAGGAACCAACGGCTCATACGAGCAGGAACCAACGGCTCATAGGAGCAGGAACCAACGGCTCATAGGAGCAGGAACCAACGGCTCATAGGAGCAGGAACCAACGGCTCATAGGAGCAGAAACATAGGCAGCTTGATGTACCCGTACACCCCCTGGACAAGACGCTAGTCTATCACAGTGTCCTGATGAAGACAGTCCTACTATCAGAAACACTACTTGTCTATCACAGTGTCCTGATGAAGACAGTCCTACTATCAGAAACACTACTAGTCTATCACAGTGTCCTGATGAAGACAGTCCTACTATTGGAAACTGTTGGATTCTAGCTTGAAATGTACTTATTCATGTTACCATACTAGAATGTATTGATTACATTACATGTTTAAGGAATGTTTGTGTTAGGGGTAAAGAGGAACTAGGTATGTGGAAAGTTACTGACTGCAAATTACTGTGAGAGAAAAGGGGAACAGAATACATGACCGCGAAAACAACACCTCAAAATCTAGGCAGTATATCGGGCAACAGATAACAGTTCTGAGAAATTACACCCCCAACCTCATCTTGACATATAAAATGCCTGTTTGATCATGTGCAAAAATGTATTTGCAGCTGTTTGACCCAGTGGGTTGAATAAATTTGGTTTGAGCTTTTCCTGGTCGTCCGTTTGAGTTTTTACTCTGTTTGTTCAGAACCTAACAAAACAAACATCCTTATCTTATGTTGTTATGTTATGAGCCACATTTTTTATTTTCCAAGTGTTATCAAACAATATTTGACATAAAGCAGGTTCTTAAAGGACTAAAGAGTTTAGTCTGCTTCGTACTTTCTTTCTTTTTTTTGCCACGAAATGTGAAACCCTAATGAAACCCTAATGAAAACCCTATTGACAATGCTACCTGTTTGGTTCCCAGGGAGGGCACTGAGATAGAGAGGACGCAGCGGACGGGGTGTAAGAGGAGCAGCAGCAGGACTATTATACAGCCCCAGGTACTGGACACCACCATTGACGGAAAGGGTTGGTAGTTCAGATTGTAGACCATCCACACGTGTAGAAGACCTCCTATCGCTGCGCCGATGATGAGACAGAAACAGAAGAGGTTGAAGACCTCTAGCGTGTTCGCCGGGGAAGGTTTGGAATATACACCCCATTGGAACTTTAAGGTGGAAGAGAGTCTTCTTTTAAAAGATGATCTATAGATACACAACAACAAAAACATGTATATTTTTGGTCATTTCATTGATCATCTTCTTGGACAGTGTTCTACCATCCTGGTCTTTAAATTAGATGTGATATTATGATACAACATAACACAACGGGAGGTTAGGTAACACACGCTACCAGGATATACTTCAACACTCCATCCCCCAGGTGGCAGCACTAAATCTAGAATATATAATAAGAAAAGTGAAGTGTCTGTACTATATCTAGGAGATTGTTTGTGTTTTTTTGGACATGTGCAGGTGAAGTCGGAAGTTTACGTACACCTTAGCCAAATACATTTAAACTCAGTTTTTCACAATTCCTGACATTTAATTCTAGTAAGAATAGAAGAACATTTTAAGAATGTGAAATGTCAGAATAATAGTAGAGTTATTTATTTCAGCTTTTATTTCTTTAATCACATTCCCAGTGGGTCAGACGTTTACAATACACTCAATTCGTATTTAGTAGCATTGCCTTTAAATTGTTTAACTTGGGTCAAATGTTTCGGGTAGCCTTCCACAAGCTTCCCACAATAAGTTGGGTGAATTTTGGCCCATTCCTCCTGACAGAACTGGTGTAACTGAGTCAGGTTTGTAGGCCTCCGTGCTTGCACACACTTTTTCAGTCCTGCCCACAAATTTTCTATAGGATTGAGGTCAGGTCTTTGTGATGGCCACTCCAATACCTTGACTTTGTTGTCCTTAAGCCATTTTGTCACAACTTTGGAAGTATGCTTGGATTCATTGTCCATTTGGAAGACCCATTTGTGACCAAGCTTTAACTTCCTGACTGATGTCTTGAGATGTTGCTTCAATATATCCACATACTTTTCCACCCTCATGATGCCATCTATTTTGTGAAGTGCACCAGTCCCTTCTGCAGCAAAGCACCCCCACAACATGATGCTGCCACCCCCATGCTTCACGGTTCGGATGGTGTTCTTCGGCTTGCAAACCTCCCCATTTTTCCTCCAAACATAATGATGGTCATTATGGCCAAACAATTATATTTTTTTCAGACCAGAGGACATTTCTCCAAATGTCACAGGAAGGCCATGAAGATCATCAAGGACAACAACCACCCGAGCCACTGCCTGTTCACCCCGCTATCATCCAGAAGACGAGGTCAGTACAGGTGCATCAAAGCAGGGACCGAGAGACTGAAAAACAGCTTCTATCTCAAGGCCACCAGACTGTTAAACAGCCACCACTAACATCGAGTGGCTGCTGCCAACATACTGACTCAACTCCAGCTCACTTTAATAATGGAAATTGATCAAAAATGTATCACTAGCCACTTTAAACAATGCCACTTAATATAATGTATATGTATATACTGTACTCTATATCATCTACTGCATCTTGCCATCTTTATGTAATACATGTATCACTAGCCACTTTAAACTATGCACTTTTATGTTTACATACCCTACATTACTCATCTCATATGTATATACTGTACTCGATACCATCTACTGCATCTTGCCTATGCCGTTCTGTACCATCACTCATTCATATATCTTTATGTACATATTCTTTATCCCTTTACACTTGTGTGTATAAGGTAGTAGTTGTGGAATTGTTAGGTTAGATTACTCGTTGGTTATTACTGCATTGTCGGAACTAGAAGCACAAGCATTTCACTACTGTCACGGCTCCTCCTCTGTAGTGCAGGGGGCGGTTCCTCCTGCAGGCAGAGGAGGGTCGTTAGTGATTGGAGCCACCTGGGCTCAGGGTATAAAACTGTCACTAATCACTTCTCTCTCTGCTCCTCCAGGTATTTACATTTACATTTAAGTCATTTAGCAGACGCTCTTATCCAGAGCGACTTAGGTATGCTCATGATTTGTTTGTTCCTTTGTAGTTTTGCATAGTTTTCACTCAGTCATATTCACACACACAGATTCACGCATCCATGCACTTTACATAGTGGCAAAATGTGAGTTTGCCAAAGCCACAGTCACATACCTAGGCAAGGTTGTTGGTCAGGGATTTGTCTGTCCCGTGGAAGCCAAGGTTCAGGCTGTGAAGCAGTTTCCACAGCCCTCTACAAAGAAAGAACTGATGCGCTTCCTGGGAATGGCGGGGTACTACCGTGCTTTTTGTAAAAACTTTTCGGTAGTAGTGTCCCCTCTGACCAATCTGTTGAAGGCCAAGGCTGACTTTATCTGGTCCCCCCAGTGTCAAGAGGCATTTGATGCAGTTAAGGCTCTTTTGTGTTTGGCACCTGTGTTGGCAGCACCAAATTTTGGGAAACCTTTCAAATTGCAGGTAGACGCCAGTCAAATCGGTGCTGGGGGCTGTGCTTCTCCAGGAGAATGATTACATGGTTGAGTGTCCAGTCAGTTTCTTCTCCCGGAAATTTAATAAGTATCAGAAAAACTATTCTGTAATTGAAAAGGAGGCTTTAGGTCTCATTTGGGCTTTACAGCACTTCGAGGTCTATGTTGGTTCTGGTTTGACCCCTTTAACTGTGTTCACTGACCACAACCCACTGGTTTTTCTGAGGTCCCTGCAAAACCCCAACCAGCGCCTGATGCGTTGGGCTTTGTTCTTGCAACCATTCAACCTTGATATTAGGCACATTAAGGGTAAGGATAATATCATTGCTGATGCTCTGTCCCGTGCTCCTTTAACCTAGCTTGTACCTTTTCTCTGTTGACCCCTACGGGCTGTCTGTGCCTCTCTCCTCTTAAATTGCTCACCAGGTACCAGGGCTGCCGAGTTTGAGGGGCGGACAGTCGGCTGGGGGACACGGGGCTACTGCTAGGAGCCGGGATTGTTTTTTTTTGTTGTTGTTGTTTTTGGGGAAAATTGAATTATTTTGAATATGTTGGAGGAAGTTGGGTTGAGGGTGGGACCCTCATTTTAAGGAGGGGGGTGTCACGGCACCTCCTCTGCAGTGCAGGGGGTGGTTCCTCCTGCAGGCAGAGGAGGGTCGTTAGTGATTGGAGCCACCTGGGCTCAGGGTATAAAACTGTCACTAATCACTTCTCTCTCTCTCTCTCTCTGCTCCTCCAGGTATGCTCATGATTTGTTTGTTCCTTTGTAGTTTTGCATAGTTTTCACTCAGTCATATTCACACACACAGATTCACGCATCCATGCACTTTACATACACCTTACATTATGATACTTCCACACCTCATTCCTTTTTCTTAGTTTAAAGTTAATAGTTTGTTGTAGAATAAAGAACTTTAAATTGGCCTATACCTGTTGTTCGTGTCCCCTCATTTTTGTCACAGGCTATGAGCCGGCTTGTGACACTACACTCGCATTAACATCTGCTAACCATGTGTATTTGACAAATAAAATTTGATTTGATTTGAAAAAGTACAATCTTTTTCCGCATGTGCAGTTGCAAGCTGTAGTCTGGCTTTTTTATGTCGGTTTTGGAGCAGTGGCTTCCTCCTTGCTGAGCGGCCTTTCAGGTTATGTCGATATAAGATTTGTTTTACTGGGGATATAGATACTTTTGTACCTGTTTCCTCCAGCATCTTCACAAGGTCCTTTGCTGTTGTTCTGGTATTGATTTGCACTTTTCGCACGAAAGTACGTTCATATCTAGGAGACAGAACGCGTCTCCTTCCTGTATGACGGCTGCGTGGTCCCATGGTGTTTATACTTGCGTACTATTGTTTGTACAGATGAACGTGGTACTTTCAGGTGTTTGGAAATTGCTCCCAAGGATGAACCAGACCTGTGGAGGTCTACAATTTTTTTTTCTGAGGTCTTGGCTGATTTCTTTTGATTTTCCCATGATGTCAAGCAAAGAGGCACTGAGTTTGAAGGTAGGCCTTGAAATACATCCACAGGTACACCTCCAATTGACTCAAATGATGTCAATAAGCCTATCAGAAGCTTCTAAAGCCATGACATCATCTGGAATTTTCAGAGGTTTGTAAACCTCTGACCCACTGGAATTGTGATACAGTGAATTATAAGTGAAATAATCTGTCTGTAAACAACTATTGGAAAAATGACTTGTGTCATGCACAAAGTAGATGTGCTAACCGACTTGCCAAAACTATAGTTTGTTAAGGTGATGGTCAGTCTCCCAGCTGGCTGTGTCAATAGACTCATTAAGGTGATGGTCAATAGACTCATTAAGGTGATGGTCAGTCTCCCAGCTGGGTGAGTCAATAGACTCATTAAGGTGATGGTCAATAGACTCATTAAGGTGATGGTCAGTCTCCCAGCTGGGTGAGTCAATAGACTCATTAAGGTGATGGTCAATAGACTCATTAAGGTGATGGTCAGTCTCCCAGCTGGGTGAGTCAATAGACTCATTAAGGTGATGGTCAGTCAGTGACCCAGTGGTCAAGAAGGAGCTGGCCCTGGAAGGTAAGGTGATGGTCAGTCAGCGACCCAGTGGTCAAGAAGGAGCTGGCCCTGGAAGGTAAGGTGATGGTCAGTCAGCGACCCAGTGGTCAAGAAGGAGCTGGCCCTGGAAGGTAAGGTGATGGTCAGTCAGCGACCCAGTGGTCAAGAAGGAGCTGGCCCTGGAAGGTAAGGTGGCTCCTTGGTCCATCCATGTACAGTCAACGCCTGGTTGCACACTCTTACTTCTCATTTGAATGCGTCAAATCAGGTTACACACAGTGAATTAGGCCTAAGACCCCTCGATTTAGCGAGTGCAATAATATAAGCAGACTAGTTAATCGGTTTCAAAACAATTACATGAAACATATTATATAATGGTAAATAATTAATACACTGTATATTGATAACAGACCTGGGTTCAAATACTATTTCAATTATTTTCAATTTCTTTCACATACATTTTAAATTAAGTCATCAGAAATGTTCTATTTGAAAAATCAAAGTAGGTGAATATTGGAATGTATCTTGAAATACGCTTGGGAAGTATTGGCATGTATTGGAAAATACTGAAATACACAGATTATTTTCAAATACAAATAAATACCCCCATGCATTTGAACCAAGGTCCTAGGAGTATTTAAAAGAATGTATTTGGAAATAAGTACTTTGAAAATATTTGTAGACTATTTAGAGGAAATTATTTGAAAAAATAATTTAAAGTATTTCCAATGAAAGTAGTTAATTTTGGCCACATTTATTTGATAATACTCAAATACACAGAAAGTAGGTATTTCCATAACAAATAATCAGATCCACGTGTAGTTGAACCCAAGTGTGATTAGTAACTCTGGACTCACAGGAATCCTGAGGCTGGGTGTGGACCGCTGGAGACAGCCTCCATGATGTATGGAGTTCAATGACTGGGATCAAATCAAATCAACAACAACATAACGGGTTAAATATTCACAAATTGGTACAACCAGCTGACACTGGTATAATATATATATTTTTTTTTTTACATAAATGTAAACGATGGTGTGTTCTGTGTTTTAAATAAAACAGAATTGGTTCAGCCAATATAACATTTAAACAATTTGTTCTGCTCTTATGTCTACAGATATTCCTATAAATTCTAGTTTATAACCTACCTTCAGTTCTCTGGAGCAGTACTGTGTTACGTGTAGAAATGCCCTTGGTAGTCCAACTCAAGAGACCGATTGATTTATATACAGCCCTGAGGGGTTCCTCTTTTCTGGCCACGGGCAGGCTGAAACACTTACGTAATATGATGATAAATACAGGGGCTGAAAAACATTCATTTCTATTGTGTTGAAATAGAACTTTAGATGTCCTGTGTGTCAGAGATTAACTGGTATTACTGTGTAATATGGTGGTAGTAGAAAGCCTGTATGAGGGATAGCGCTCAGGCTAGAATGAAAGGCGGCCGTAGAAAACCTGTATGTGGGTTAGCGCTCAGGCTAGAATGAAAGGCGGCCGTAGAAAGCCTGTATGAGGGTTAGCGCTCAGGCTAGAATGAAAGGCGGCCGTAGAAAGCCAGTATGAGAGTTAGCGCTCAGGCTAGAATAAAAGGCGGCCGTAGAAAACCTGTATGTGGGTTAGCGCTCAGGCTAGAATGAAAGGCGGCCGTAGAAAGCCTGTATGAGGGATAGCGCTCAGGCTAGAATGAAAGGCGGCCGTAGAAAGCCAGTATGAGGGATAGCGCTCAGGCTAGAATGAAAGGCGGCCGTAGAAAACCTGTATGTGGGTTAGCGCTCAGGCTAGAATAAAAGGCGGCCGTAGAAAGCCTGTATGAGGGTTAGCGCTCAGGCTAGAATGAAAGGCGGCCGTAGAAAACCAGTATGAGAGTTAGCGCTCAGGCTAGAATAAAAGGCGGCCGTAGAAAACCTGTATGTGGGTTAGCGCTCAGGCTAGAATAAAAGGCGGCCGTAGAAAGCCTGTATGAGGGTTAGCGCTCAGGCTAGAATGAAAGGCGGCCGTAGAAAACCTGTATGTGGGTTAGCGCTCAGGCTAGAATGAAAGGCGGCCGTAGAAAGCCTGTATGAGAGTTAGCGCTCAGGCTAGAATAAAAGGCGGCCGTAGAAAACCTGTATGTGGGTTAGCGCTCAGGCTAGAATGAAAGGCGGCCTTAGAAAGCCTGTATGAGGGTTAGCGTGCAATATGCAATATAGTGCAATATGCTAAGCTAAGGATCCTGGGACTAAACACCTCCCTCTGCAGCTGGATCCTGGACTTCCTGACGGGCCGCCCCCAGGTGGTGAGGGTAGGTAGCAACACATCTGCCACGCTGATCCTCAACGCTGGAGCTCCCCAGGGGTACGTGCTCAGTCCCCTCCTGTACTCCCTGTTCACCCACGACTGCATGGCCAGGCACGACTCCAACATCATTAAGTTTGCAGACGACACAACAGTGGTAGGACTGATCACCGACAATGACGAGACAGCCTATAGGGAGGAGGTCAGAGACCTGGCCGGGTGGTGCCAGAATAACAACCTATCCCTCAACATAACCGAGACTGAGGAGAAGTTTGTGGACTACAGGAAAAGGAGGACCGAGCACGCCCCCATTCTCATCGACGGGGCTGTAGTGGAGCAGGTTGAGAGCTTCAAGTTCCTTGGTGTCCACGTCAACAACAAACTAGAATGGTCCAAACACACCAAGACAGTCGTGAAGAGGACACGACAAAGCCTATTCCCCCTCAGGAAACTAAAAAGATTTGGCATGGGTCCTGAGATCCTCAAAAGGTTCTACAGCTGCAACATCGAGAGCATCCTGACTGGTTGCATCACTGCCTGGTACGGCAATTGCTCGGCCTCTGACCGCAAGGCACTACAAAGGGTAGTCCGTACGGCCCAGTACATCACTGGGGCTAAGCTGCCTGCTATCCAGCACCTCTACACCAGGCGGTGTCAGAAAAAGGCCCTACAAATTTTCAAAGACCCCAGCCACCCCAGGCATAGACTGTTCTCTCTACTACCGCATGGCAAGCGATACCGGAGTGCCAAGTCTAGGACAAAAAGGCTTCTCAACAGTTTTTACTCCAAGCCATAAGACTCCTGAACAGGTATTCAAATTTCTACCCAGACTATTTGCATTGTGAGCCCCCCCCAAAGCCCCCCAGCCCCCGCAACCCCTCTTTTTACGCTACTGCTGCTCTCTGTTTATCATATATGCATAGTCACTATAACTATACACTCATGTACATACTACCTCAATTGAGCCGACCAACCAGTGCTCCCGCACATTGGCTAACCGGGCTATCTGCATTGTGTCCCACCCACCACCCGCCAACCCCTCTTTTACGCTACTGCTACTCTCTGTTCATTATACGCATAGTCACTTTAACCATATCTACATGTACATACTACCTCAATCAGCCTGACTAACCGGTGCCTGTATGCAGCCTCTCTACTTTTATAGCCTCGCTGCTGTATATAGCCTCTCTACTTTTATAGCCTCGCTACTGTATGTAGCCTGTCTTTTTTACTGTTGTTTTCATTTCTTTACTTACCTATTGTTCACCTAATACCTTTTTTGCACTATTGGTTAGAGCTTGTAAGTAAGCATTTCACTGTGAGGTCTACACCTGTTGTATTTGGCGCACGTGACAAATAAACTTTGATTTGATTTGAGCCATGCAAAAAAGGTTGTATAACCAAAAGTAGTCTCTACATAGCTAGCACCAGCTATCTACTTAGCTAATGTGATTTGATGTTTGACACTGACAGGCAGCAGAAGTGACCGACTACAAGATGGCGCTGACAGACACCGTCGTACAGTTTCCAGGTCCTAGCTAACTTTGCAGTATTTAGCTGGTGTGTTTACGGACATATTTAATCTCTCACTATCCCAGTCTGTTGTCCCCACTTGCTCCAATATGTCCACCACTGTTCCTGTATCCATGAAAGCGAAGGAAACTGAACTAAATGACTACTGCCCAGTAGCACTCACTTCTGTCATTATGAAGTGCTTTGAGAGGCATGTTAAGGATCATACCTGACACCCTAGATCCAAGGACAACACAATTGCCATTGCCCTGCAACTGGATCCTGGACTTCATGATGGGGCGACCCCAGGTGGTGAGGGTTGGCTACTACAAATCCGCTACGCTGACCCTCAACATAGGGTCCCACAGGGGTGCGTGCTCAGCTCCCTCCTGTACTCCCTGTTTACCCACGACTGCGGGGCTACACACGTCTCCAACTCAATCATTAAGTTTGCTGACGACACGATGGTGGTAGGTCTGATCACCGACGACGAGGAGGTCAGAGACCTGGATCAGTGTGGTGCCAGGACAACAACCTCTCCCTCAATATGAGCAAGACAAAGGAGCTGATCGTGGACTACAGGAAAAGGAGGGCCGAACACGCCCCCATTCACATCGACAGGGCTGTACTCGTGGAGCGGGTCGAGAGTTTCAAGTTCCTTGGTGCCCACACTCTTGAGAAGGTCAAGAGCTTCAAGTTCCGTTGTCCACATCACCGACAAACTATCATGGTCCAAACATACCAACACAGTCGTGAGGAGGGCACGTTAATGCCTATTCCTCCTCAGAAGGCTGAAAAGATTTGTCATGGGTCCTCAGATGCTCAAAAGGTTATACAGCTGCACCATCGAGAGCATCCGGACGGTTTGCATCTTGGCTAAGGAATGACAACTGCTCGGCATCCGACCTTAAGGCGCTAGAGAGGAGAGTGCGTCCGGCCCCGTACATCACTGGGAACGAGCTCCCTGGTATCCGGACCTCTATACCAGGCGGTACGGCAAGCAGTCTGGGAACAAAATTATCCTTAACAGCTTCTACCCCCAAGCCATTAGACTGCTGAACAGCTTCTACCCCCAAACCATTAGACTGCTGAACAGCTTCTCCCCCCAAGCCATTAAACTGCTGAACAGCTTCTCCCCCCAAGCCATTAAACTGCTGAACAGCTTCTACCCCCAAACCATCAGACTGCTGAACAGCTTCTACCCCCAAACCATCAGACTGCTGAACAGCTTCTACCCCCAAGCCATTAGACTGTTGAACAGCTTCTACCCCCAAGCCATTAGACTGCTGAACAGCTTCTACCCCCAAGCCATTAGACTGCTGAACAGTTAATCAAATGGCTACCTGGACTGTTTACATTGACCACCTTATTTTATTATTACATTTACATTTAAGTCAGTTAGCAGACGCTCTTATCCAGAGCGACTTACAAATTGGAAAGTTCATACATATTCATCCTGGTCCCCCCGTGGGGAATGAACCCACAACCCTGGCGTTGCAAGCGCCATGCTCTACCAACTGAGCCACACGGGATATTATTATCTATTATTATGTTTTGCACGGACTCTCTTGCACAGGCTCCTTGTGCACTCACTGGACTCTAACCACACATGCACACATAAAAAAAAAAGGGTTATATTCTCCTATATTACTTTCACATTTCCACAAACGTCAAAGTGTTTCCTTTCAAATGGTATCAAGAATATGCATATCCTTGCTTCGGGTCCTGAGCTACAGGCAGTTAGATTTGGGTATGTCATTTTAGACGAAAATTGGGGAAAAAAAGGTCCGATCCTTAAGAGGTGAGCGAAGGGGCTGGCAGGTAAAATATAGTTTGTCCATGTGTCTGGCCCACACTCCAGTACGGTAGGTGGCGGTCATGCACCATAACGTTGGATGCCAACCACCGATAAACCCCACCGAAGAAGAAAAAGTATTCGCTGATGCAGAACTTCTGCCACCGAAAGGTATATTTCTGACAGTTACTATATCCAGCATTGTTATTATATTTCTCCATCGTTGAATGGAGCGCAATTGTCGACACAGTATTTCCTGGATTTGGTCAGAAAGCTGAATGCGGAAAGAATTACAGAGAAAAGGAACGTCATAGTAGTCAGTCACTGGGATACATACTGTAACGACCCTGGGTTTATACGCGCGGATATCGACTCGATGCTTTTGGGGCACAGTCGATAGCGCGCTGGACTTCGGACTAGAAAGTTGAGAGTTCAATACCTGCTTCTTGCTGTTTCATTACAATACTGCTAAATACATTATTACCACTAAATTATACATTGTAGCCGGGAAATCTACCCGATCTGAATTTAGGCTTTGTTTAGCCTATACGTTTTTTTATTTATAAATATCTTCTCTTCTGAAGTGCATATCGTCAGGCACTTCGGTCTTCACGTCAGGTATAAAATACAGTTACTTATACATTTTTCTTCAGTTCCACAGTTAACAAAATGCTACTGACAAAAATCTAAATAACAACATCCAATACACGTTAAACGGTCTTCCCGTCTTTGTTCTTTTCAACGAATTCACTGTGAACATGGACTTACTATTATCCTTCTAATCTATGTTTATTATTTAATCAGTGATATATTGAAAATGTAACACACTATTTTGGCTGCAATGAATTATCTCTCTCTGACTGTTAAGAACAAATTCCTATTTACAATGACGGCCTACCGGGGAACAGTGGGTTAACTGCCTTGTTCAGGGGCAGAACGACAGATTTTTACGTTGTCAGGTCGGGGATTCGATCTTGCAACCTTCAGTTTCCTAGTCCAACGCTCTAACCACTAGGCTACCCTGCCACCTCAAAAAGATAGTAGTCTACTGTTTGTACTTGGCATAATGACTACTTACTCAGACAATATTGTAGGCCTTATCAATAATGTATTGTGGCTCTTCTAAACAGTAATTGCCCTTACACACCTGAACAGGTAACTAGGTGATCCAGGGTTCTGATGACCTCGTGTTTTAGAATAGAGAACATTCACCTGACAGACACATTCCTGCTTCACTGCTTCTTAACTCTGGAAACTTGTATTCCTACATACGTTGTAAAGGTTTTGACCACCCAACAATGGCCACAGAGGTAACTAGTGTGTGTGTGTGTGTGTGTGTGTGTGTGTGACAGCTTAAGCAGAGATTGATGTATGAGCTCTTGAGCTGTCATACTAGTTCAAAGGGTGACTACTTTGCTCCTATCCCTTCTGCTGCTCAGGACTCATATCCCTTCTGCTGCTCAGGACTCCTATCCCTTCTGCTGCTCAGGACTCATATCCCTTCTGCTGCTCAGGACTCCTATCCCTTCTGCTGCTCAGGACTCCTATCCCTTCTGCTGCTCAGGACTCCTATCACTTCTGCTGCTCAGGACTCCTATCCCTTCTGCTGCTCAGGACTCCTATCCCTTCTGCTGCTCAGGACTCCTATCCCTTCTGCTGCTCAGGACTCCTATCCCTTCTGCTGCTCAGGACTCCTATCCCTTCTGCTGCTCAGGACTCATATCCCTTCTGCTGCTCAGGACTCCTATCCCTTCTGCTGCTCAGGACTCATATCCCTTCTGCTGCTCAGGACTCCTATCCCTTCTGCTGCTCAGGACTCCTATCCCTTCTGCTGCTCAGGACTCATATCCCTTCTGCTGCTCAGGACTCCTATCCCTTCTGCTGCTCAGGACTCCTATCCCTTCTGCTGCTCAGGACTCCTATTCCTTCTGCTGCTCAGGACTCCTATCACTTCTGCTGCTCAGGACTCATATCCCTTCTGCTGCTCAGGACTCCTATCACTTCTGCTGCTCAGGACTCCTATCCCTTCTGCTGCTCAGGACTCCTATCCCTTCTGCTGCTCAGGACTCCTATCCCTTCTGCTGCTCAGGACTCCTATCCCTTCTGCTGCTCAGGACTCATATCACTTGTGTGTCTCCTCGCTCAGACACTCTGGGGATTAAATCAACCTGGTAGATAGATTTGACTGTCAACTTTAAATGGTCGATCTGCAGTTCAAACAACAAGATAGACAGATAGCAGCTGTCAACTAATACATGAGGATAGCTGTAGTAGTCTATAAGCCTATGTAGGCCTACGTAGACATGTAGACATGAATAAACTAAACTCAAAGAAACGGCTGAGAGCTGAAAACAGTTGAGGTACCTGCACCTTGTCAGCATTCATAAGTCGGCATTCATAAATATTGTTTATAGTGCTCTGCTTTAGACCAGGGCATTCCCTTTATAGTGCACTGCTTTTGACCAGGGCATTCCCTTTATAGTGCACTGCTTTAGACCAGGGCATTCCCTTTATAGTGCTCTGCTTTTGACCAGGGCATTCCCTTTATAGTGCACTGCTTTCGACCAGGGCATTCCCTTTATAGTGCTCTGCTTTAGACCAGGGAATTCCCTTTATAGTGCACTGCTTTCGACCAGGGCATTCCCTTTATAGTGCTCTGCTTTAGACCAGGGAATTCCCTTTATAGTGCTCTGCTTTAGACCAGGCCATTCCCTTTATAGTGCTCTGCTTTAGACCAGGGCATTCCCTTTATAGTGCTCAGCTTTTGACCAGGGCATTCCCTTTATAGTGCTCTGCTTTTGACCAGGGCATTCCCTTTATAGTGCTCTGCTTTTGACCTGGGCATTCCCTTTATAGTGCACCGCTTTTGACCAGGGCATTCCCTTTATAGTGCACTGCTTTTGACCAGGGCATTCCCTTTATAGTGCACTGCTTTTGACCGGGGCATTCCCTTTAAAGTGCACTGCTTTTGACCAGGGCATTCCCTTTATAGTGCACTGCTTTAGACCAGGGCATTCCCTTTATAGTGCACTGCTTTAGACCAGGGCATTCCCTTTATAGTGCACAGCTTTTGACCAGGGCATTCCCTTTATAGTGCACTGCTGGTCCAGATCAGGCACACATGGCAGGGACGCTGGTCTACTTTGAGCTTAATAATTCTCTGTGAGAGATAAATTACTGCTCCCAACTTATTTGCTGTCATTGTCAAGCCCAAACTAGGACAAGAAGTTGACACGATAGCAACAACCAGACTGGCACTCAGGCTACCTTTCAATGAGTTGACATGATAGCAACAACCAGACTGGCACTCAGGCTACCTTTCACTGAGTTGACATGATAGCAACAACCAGACTGGCACTCAGGCTACCTTTCACTGAGTTGACATGATAGCAACAACCAGACTGGCACTCAGGCTACCTTTCAATGAGTTGACATGATAGCAACAACCAGACTGGCACTCAGGCTACCTTTCACTGAGTTGACATGATAGCAACAACCAGACTGGCACTCAGGCTACCTTTCAATGAGTTGACATGATAGCAACATCCAGACTGGCACTCAGGCTACCTTTCAATGAGTTGACATGATAGCAACAACCAGACTGGCACTCAGGATACCTTTCAATGAGTTGACATGATAGCAACAACCAGACTGGCACTCAGGCTACCTTTCACTGAGTTGACATGATAGCAACAACCAGACTGGCACTCAGGCTACCTTTCACTGAGTTGACATGATAGCAACAACCAGACTGGCACTCAGGCTACCTTTCACTGAGTTGACATGATAGCAACAACCAGACTGGCACTCAGGCTACCTTTCACTGAGTTGACATGATGGCAACAACCAGACTGGCACTCAGGCTACCTTTCACTGAGTTGACATGATATGTGTAACTCTGTGTTGTTGTTTGTGTCGCACTGCTTTGCTTTATCTTGGCCAGGTCACAGTTGTAAATGAGAACTTGTTCTCAACTTGCCTACCTGGTTAAATAAAGGTTAAATAAAAAATAAATAAAACATTCTCTATAATACTGTATAATATTGTATAATACTGTATAATACTCTATAATATTGCATAATAATCTATAATATTGTATAATACTGTATAATATTGCATAATAATCTATAATATTGTATAATACTCTATAATATTGTATAATACTGTATAATATTGCATAATAATCTATAATATTGTATAATACTCTATAGTATTGTATAATACTCTATAATATTGCCCCGTTCAAAAAGCAGGAAATCCCCTTAAACTCTCAACTCATTGAAAGCTAATTTGGGCCATTGCATCATTATTAACTAATCTTTTACTTTCCCTTTCATTTTCCTGGCCAATAGAAGTGGGAGTATCCCAGACAGAGCAGCAGTGATTATCCTGGGTTCTGTTTCCATTTTCAGCAGTTCTTTTGCCACTACTGATAAGGAAATTTCATTCTTGCATAATCTGGCATACTATATATTTTTTTCCCCTCTTTCATTTCATGTTTTGTTTTTAATTTTTTTTTTACCAAATGGATCAGTCTGAGATCCATACTGAAGTAGGACGTATCATCTGAGAGACCAGGTAAGGATACAGCTTCACAATACAGCCCACCTCATACATAATGTTTAGCGGGTACATTGACAGCTAATGTAAAGCTGCGTCACACACTGCTGGGTCATAGTCACGTACCTTTTGGACCGCGAGAACCACGATGGGAAATAAATTGCTTTTAAAGTGTTATCCTCAATATGCATTTAAATGTATTGTATCCACATGTGTTGTTGAATTGCGTTTTTTAATTTTTTTATTGTCAAATCTAATCTAAATAAATATGTACATTTAGTTGAGGATTTCTTCTCTGCTCTCTCCTACTGTCTCAACAGCATAGAGATTCCTACTGTCTCAACAGCATAGAGATTCCTACTGTCTCAACAGCATAGAGATTCCTACTGTCTCAACAGCATAGAGATTCCTACTGTCTCAACAGCATAGAGATTCCTACTCTCTCAACAGCATAGAGATTCCTACTGTCTCAACAGCATAGAGATTCCTACTGTCTCAACAGCATAGAGATTCCTACTGTCTCAACAGCATAGAGATTCCTACTGTCTCAACAGCATAGAGATTCCTACTCTCTCAACAGCATAGAGATTCCTACTCTCTCCACAGCATAGAGATTCCTACTGTCTCAACAGCATAGAGATTCCTACTGTCTCAACAGCATAGAGATTCCTACTCTCTCAACAGCATAGAGATTCCTACTCTCTCAACAGCATAGAGATTCCTACTGTCTCAACAGCATAGAGATTCCTACTCTCTCAACAGCATAGAGATTCCTACTCTCTCAACAGCATAGAGATTCCTACTCTCTCAACAGCATAGAGATTCCTACTCTCTCCACAGCATAGAGATTCCTACTGTCTCAACAGCATAGAGATTCCTACTCTCTCAACAGCATAGAGATTCCTACTCTCTCCACAGCATAGAGATTCCTACTCTCTCCACAGCATAGAGATTCCTACTGTCTCAACAGCATAGAGATTCCTACTCTCTCAACAGCATAGAGATTCCTACTCTCTCAACAGCATAGAGATTCCTACTGTCTCAACAGCATAGAGATTCCTACTCTCTCAACAGCATAGAGATTCCTACTCTCTCAACAGCATAGAGATTCCTACTCTCTCAACAGCATAGAGATTCCTACTCTCTCCACAGCATAGAGATTCCTACTCTCTCAACAGCATAGAGATTCCTACTCTCTCAACAGCATAGAGATTCCTACTGTCTCAACAGCATAGAGATTCCTACTCTCTCAACAGCATAGAGATTCCTACTCTCTCAACAGCATAGAGATTCCTACTCTCTCAACAGCATAGAGATTCCTACTCTCTCCACAGCATAGAGATTCCTACTGTCTCAACAGCATAGAGATTCCTACTCTCTCAACAGCATAGAGATTCCTACTCTCTCAACAGCATAGAGATTCCTACTCTCTCAACAGCATAGAGATGTCTTTCGCACGTGATAAACTGTCTTTGCACCTGCGCTGCAGAATGCGGGAGTTTATGAGAAGAGTGAAAGCCACAGAGCTCATGGCCAACCTCCCCTGCCTTACACAGTCTGACAGGGTGGGTAAACTGTGTTGGATGTTGGTCATTGACTTATTCAGGTCTGATTATGTTTCTTCATGGTAGATGCTAAGTGAGATCCTTGGTACGACCCTATCCTAAACCCTAACCTTATCCCTTACTCTGACCTTAACCCTTACTTTAACCATTTTAAGATTTTAACTTCAATGGGGTGATGTCATAGTTTGACGTCCCAATAATCCCACTTAGCATTTACCGTTTCTTCAATGTAAGATATTATCCTTGTTATGGATGTCATGATTAGGGCCAGTTGTTTTGGATGACAAATCCGTGCACAACATTTGAGAGAAATAAGCTTTTTATGCGTATGGAACATTTCTGGGATCTTTTATTTCAGCTCATGAAACATGGGACCAACACTTTACATGTTGCGTTTATATTTTTGTTCAGTGTATGAGCAAACTGCTTCGACTGGGAAGCATACGATACGTTTTAGGACCCTCTAACTGAACTCTGGACCTCGAAGCCAGTTCCACTGCATTTTTTCAGGGTTTCTCATCCAATCAGGGACTGATTTAGACATGGGACACCAGGTGGGTGATTCCCCTCTAATCAGGGACTGATTTAGACATGGGACACCAGGTGGGTGATTCCCCTCTAATCAGGGACTGATTTAGACCTGGGACACCAGGTGGGTGATTCCCCTCTAATCAGGGGCTGTTGTGCAACGAATGTGCTTTTTTCGCGAATGCGCTTTTGTAAAATCATCACCCGCTTGGCGAAGTAGGCTGTGATTCGATGATAAATTAACAACCAACGCATTGATTATATGCAACGCAGGACAAACAAGTTAAACCAGTAATATCGTCAACCATGTGTAGTTAACTAGTGATTATGTGAAGATTGATAGTTTTTTTATAAGATAAATTTAATGCTAGCTAGCAACATACCTTGGCTCTTTGCTGCACTCGCGTAACAGGTGGTCAGCCTGCCATGCAGTCTCCTCGTGGAGTGTAATGTAATCGGCCATAATCGGTGTCCAAAAATGCCGATTACCGATTGTTTTGAAAACTTGAAATCGTCCCTAAATAATCGGCCATGCCGATTAATCGGTCGACCTCTAGTATGGATCTCGCTTTGTGCACAGGGCATTGTCATGCTGAAAGAGGAAGCCCCAGACCATTATTCTTCCTCCACCAAACTTTACAGTTGGCACTATGCATTAGGTCAGGTAGCGTTCTCCTGGCATCCTCCAAACTCAGATTTGTCTGTCGGACTGTCAGATTGTGAAGCGTGTTTTATCACTCCAGAGAACGCATTTCCACTGCTCCAGAGTCCAATAGCAGCGAGCTTTACACCACTCCAGCCAACGCTTGGCATTGCGCATGGTGATCTTTGGCTTGTGTGCGGCTCCTCAGCCATGGAAACCCATTTCACGAAGCTCCCGACGAACAGTTATTGTGCTGACCTTGCTTCCAGAGGCAGTTTGGAACTCGGTAGTGAGTGTTACAACCAATAACAGACGATTTTTACGCCCTTCAGCACTCGGCGGTCCCGTTCTGTGAGCTTGTGTGGCCTACCACTTCGTGGCTGAGCCGTTGTTGCTCGTAGACGTTTCCACTTCACAATAACAACACTTACAGTTGACCGGGGCAGCTCTAGCAGGGCAGATATCTGGCGAACTGACTTGTTGGAAAGGTGGCATCCTATGATGCTGCCACGTTGAAAGTCACTGAGCTCTTCAGTAACGCCATTCTACTGCCAATGTTTGTCTATGGAGATTGCATGGCTGTGTGCTCGATTTTATACACCTGTCAGCAACGTGTGTGGCTGAAATAGCCGAATCCACTCATTTGAAGGGGTGTCCACATACTTGTATGTAGTTCTAGTTTTTCAAATATTCTCATTCATCATATTCTTAGGAGGAAATCCAGGCCATGAAGGACCGTATTGGTAACTCAGGTGCAATGCAGATCCTGCTGGACTATGTGCAGAAGAGAATGAACTGGCCAGAAGAGTTGATGTCAGCCCTGGAGGTGGTGGAGCATCAGGACCTGGCTGATGAACTGAGAGCAGAGTGGACCAAGCACAACCAGACCAGTAAGTCACCATCAAATTAAATCAAACTTTATTTAAAGTGTGTTAAAAAACAGACTTTACAGTGAAACATCACTGGACACTCGGACCTTTGTCTGTGATAAAACATCACTGGACACTAGGACTTTTGTCTGTGACTCCGTTCAAAATTGTGGATATGACGAGAGGGGAAAATTACTTTTTTTGTTGGTACTGTTCAACCCCTCTGAGCCCGATTCCTCTCTAGGTTTCTTCCTAGGGTCCTGCCTTTCTAGGGAGTTTTTCCAGGCCACTGTGCTTCTGCACCAGCATTTCTTACTCTTTGGGGTTTTAAACTGGGTATCTGTACAGCACTTTGTGAAAACTGTTGATGTATAAAGGGCTTTATAAGGGTGATGTATAAAGGGCTTTATAAGCTGCTGATGTATAAAGGGATTTATAAGGGTGGTGTATAAAGGGCTTTATAAGCTGCTGATGTATAAAGGGATTTATAAGGGTGGTGTATAAAGGGCTTTATAAGGGTGATGTATAAAGGGCTTTATAGGGTGATGTATAAAGGGATTTATAAGGGTGATGTATAAAGGGCTTTATAAGGGTGATGTATAAAGGGCTTTATAAGGGTGGTGTATAAAGGGCTTTATAAGGGTGATGTATAAAGGGCTTTATAAGGGTGATGTATAAAGGGCTTTATAAGGGTGGTGTATAAAGGGCTTTATAAGGGTGATGTATAAAGGGCTTTATAAGGGTGATGTATAAAGGGCTTTATAAGGGTGATGTATAAAGGACTTTATAAGCTCCCCTGTTGTTCTGCCCCTGAACAAGGCAGTTAACCCACTGTTCCAAGGCCGTCATTGTAAATAAGAATGTGTTCTTAACTGACTTGCCTAATCAAATGCATTTGATTGATTAAATGCTGTATATGACTGGACCACTTTATTAATCTCAGGACATTTTCCACCAGGTTTCACCATTACAATAAATCTTAGACAGAACATGGAGGGTAAATATGTTTGGGGATGTTGATGTGCCTTATTCTTATATACATAAACTAATTTCCTTTTTAAAGTCTAATCTGCTTTTGTTTTCCCCAGATCCTTCTCCTGCTGCTCCTCCTACCAGTCCATCTCTGCCCATCTCAGAGAGCTCTGATGACCCTACATCTTCTATGGTTCTCCCAGCTTGGCCGGCACCACCTTCAGAGTCACTCAGCCTTGAGAGTACTGCCTGTCCGGAGGATGGTGGCCAGCCAGTAGTCCCCACAAGTTCAGTTGCTGAGGCTCCCGTCGCTGGCGCATCCCCATCGCCAGCTCCACAGGCTCTCGAAGCAGCAGTAAGCCGTGTCACAGCCACCCAGGCAGCACCTTTGCCTGTCTCAGTGAAAGTGGAATCCACAGTGGTCTCTGAACCACAACCTCCACTCTCTCACTCTGATAACGCTGCCTCCTCCCAGCCTGGTCCTGTAGAAACTGGATCGCTGGAGGATAACCCATTATATATAGTCCTGTCTGAAACCACTCTCACCTTGCCTGTGTCAGACCTAAACCCAGCCCTGTCCCAAACTAAATACACCCCCACCGCTGCTGCCCCTGCCTCGGTCCAGGCCCCTGAGAGACGTCCGGTTCAGGACACCACGCCACCAACAGCCAAAGTGACCACCTTCCACCAGAAGCCAGTAGAGGACTCTGATCCAACTGCAACTCAGGTGAATAGTATTTCTTGTGAGATGTTGTATGTTTGCTGACTAGATAGAGTTAAACTGAATTTATCTTACTAATGAAATTGCATCTGTTGACCACATCTAAATTTTGAAATATCAGTGAAGAGTTGAAAACATTGACGAGAAGCGGGAACTAAAAGCTATCTCTCCTCCAGGTGACTGAAGATGACCAGCACACTGAGCCGCCTCAGAGACCCGAGAGCCATCACTTCTCCCCGCTCACGGCCCCAGCCTCACCCCCGGTGCTCACCTCCATGGATGAGGATAACCGGGAGCTCAGCAAGCCTGACGTTCTCCTCAGTGAGAACCAGCCATACTCAGGAGGCTCATGGCTTCTGCAGATGGATAGCGGGTCAGTGTCGGACCCAGAGCCGGCTGCTGGGACGAGTCCTGCTTCTGGGACGAGTCCTGCTGCTGTGACGAGTCCTGCTGCTGGGACGAGTCCTGCTTCTGGGACGAGTCCTGCTTCTGGGACGAGTCCTGCTTCTGGGACGAGTCCTGCTGCTGTGACGAGTCCTGCTTCTGGGACGAGTCCTGCTCCTGGGACGAGTCCTGCTTCTGGGACGAGTCCTGCTTCTGGGACGAGTCCTGCTTCTGGGACGAGTCCTGCTCCTGGGACGAGTCCTGCTGCTGGGACGAGTCCTGCTGCTGTGACGAGTCCTGCTTCTGGGACGAGTCCTGCTGCTGTGACGAGTCCTGCTGCTGGGACGAGTCCTGCTTCTGGGACGAGTCCTGCTGCTGTGACGAGTCCTGCTTCTGGGACGAGTCCTGCTTCTGGGACGAGTCCTGCTTCTGGGACGAGTCCTGCTGCTGTGACGAGTCCTGCTTCTGGGACGAGTCCTGCTCCTGGGACGAGTCCTGCTTCTGGGACGAGTCCTGCTTCTGGGACGAGTCCTGCTTCTGGGACGAGTCCTGCTCCTGGGACGAGTCCTGCTGCTGGGACGAGTCCTGCTGCTGTGACGAGTCCTGCTTCTGGGACGAGTCCTGCTGCTGTGACGAGTCCTGCTGCTGGGACGAGTCCTGCTTCTGGGACGAGTCCTGCTGCTGTGACGAGTCCTGCTTCTGGGACGAGTCCTGCTTCTGTGACGAGTCCTGCTTCTGGGACGAGTCCTGCTTCTGGGACGAGTCCTGCTTCTGGGACGAGTCCTGCTTCTGGGACGAGTCCTGCTTCTGGGACGAGTCCTGCTTCTGGGACGAGTCCTGCTCCTGGGACGAGTCCTGCTGCTGTGACGAGTCCTGCTTCTGTGACCAGTCCTGCTCCTGGGACGAGTCCTGCTGCTGTGACGAGTCCTGCTGCTGTGACGAGTCCTGCTGCTGTGACGAGTCCTGCTTCTGGGACGAGTCCTGCTTCTGGGACGAGTCCTGCTCCTGGGACGAGTCCTGCTGCTGTGACGAGTCCTGCTGCTGTGACGAGTCCTGCTTCTGGGACGAGTCCTGCTGCTGTGACGAGTCCTGCTGCTGGGACGAGTCCTGCTTCTGGGACGAGTCCTGCTGCTGTGACGAGTCCTGCTTCTGGGACGAGTCCTGCTCCTGGGACGAGTCCTGCTCCTGGGACGAGTCCTGCTCCTGGGACGAGTCCTGCTCCTGTGACCAGTCCTGCTTCTGGGACGAGTCCTGCTCCTGTGACCAGTCCTGCTCCTGGGACGAGTCCTGCTGCTGTGACGAGTCCTGCTGCTGTGACGAGTCCTGCTGCTGTGACGAGTCCTGCTCCTGGGACGAGTCCTGCTCCTGGGACGAGTCCTGCTCCTGGGACGAGTCCTGCTCCTGTGACCAGTCCTGCTTCTGGGACGAGTCCTGCTCCTGTGACCAGTCCTGCTCCTGGGACGAGTCCTGCTGCTGTGACGAGTCCTGCTTCTGGGACGAGTCCTGCTGCTGTGACCAGTCCTGCTTCTGGGACGAGTCCTGCTCCTGGGACGAGTCCTGCTCCTGGGACGAGTCCTGCTGCTGTGACGAGTCCTGCTCCTGGGACGAGTCCTGCTGCTGTGACGAGTCCTGCTCCTGGGACGAGTCCTGCTGCTGTGACGAGTCCTGCTGCTGTGACGAGTCCTGCTGCTGTGACGAGTCCTGCTTCTGGGACGAGTCCTGCTCCTGGGACGAGTCCTGCTGCTGTGACGAGTCCTGCTCCTGGGACGAGTCCTGCTGCTGTGACGAGTCCTGCTCCTGGGACGAGTCCTGCTTCTGTGACCAGTCCTGCTGCTGTGACGAGTCCTGCTTCTGTGACCTGTCCTGCTGCTGTGACGAGTCCTGCTTCTGTGACCTGTCCTGCTGCTGTGACGAGTCCTGCTTCTGTGACGAGTCCTGCTGCTGTGACGAGTCCTGCTCCTGTGACCTGTCCTGCTCCTGTGACCTGTCCTGCTGCTGTGACCTGTCCTGCTGCTGTGACCTGTCCTACTGCTGTGACCAGTCCTGCTGCTGTGACCTGTCCTGCTGTGGTCCCAGACCCCGTCCCAGAGCCCTTGTCTAGTGTTCCAGGCCCTCTGACTACTGCAACGCCTCTGCCATGTCAGCAGCATGGAGTCTCTGAGGAGAGAGAGGAATCCGTGTCCCGTAACGAGCCTGAGGAGGACACGTACCAGGAGGTGCTGATCAATGTAATTCATGTGTCTGAGGACGCATACATCCAGAATCAGGAAGGCCAAACACAGAGCATGCTGGGTGTCTGAAACACTCCCACCAGTTCAGAACCACAACAGACAATCCCAGATCACACCTCTCTCTAGATCTACAGAACTTGACCTGTCGTCTGGTCCGAACCAGCACGGCCAAACTGAGGACAGTCTGGGGAAAGCAGTTAGTAAGTCTG
This sequence comes from Salvelinus alpinus, assembly GCF_045679555.1. Classification (NCBI taxonomy): domain Eukaryota; kingdom Metazoa; phylum Chordata; class Actinopteri; order Salmoniformes; family Salmonidae; genus Salvelinus; species Salvelinus alpinus. Next base: position 148,851 of record NC_092119.1, read on the forward strand.
AAGACTCTCAGGGTCTGATTATGATTGCTAACGGCCAAGCCGCCAGCCCTTCAACCAAACAGCCTGATCTTCCACCTCCAGCCACTTCTCCTTCTGTCGCCATCGTCAACGGCTCCTCCACTGATAACTGTCCTCTCCCGGAGGCTGTGGAGGCAGAGGTCATGCTAAAGGCCATGATGGCTAGCGTTGTCCCAGAGCTGAAGCAGAAACAGGAGGGGGAGGGAGCCAGAAGAGGAGGGAGCTACTACTTCCTGGGGGCTGCTGTCCTGAGTGTCTCAGCCCTGTTTGTGGCCTGGAGCAGGAAGAATTAAGGGTTTTGGGAAAGAAGGAGTTTGTGTCTCATAGTTTGTCTATCCATGATTCTGTCTCCAAATTAACTATAGGACTGTGATTCATCTGTCCAGGAAACCTACACTCCTATATTGTGCACTCCTAAAGAACAAGTTCACAAGGATCTCAAGTCCTACATTCTTAAATGTATGTTCACTAGGATCTCAGGCCGCATCTATGCTTACTGTAAATATATGTTCACTAGGATCTCAGGCCCCATCTATGTTTACTGTAAATATATGTTCACTAGGATCTCAGGCCGCATCTATGCTTACTGTAAATATATGTTCACTAGGATCTCAGGCCGCATCTATGTTTACTGTAAATATATGTTCACTAGGATCTCAGGCCCCATCTATGTTTACTGTAAATATATGTTCACTAGGATCTCAGGCCGCATCTATGCTTACTGTAAATATATGTTCACTAGGATCTCAGGCCGCATCTATGTTTACTGTAAATATATGTTCACTGGGATCTCAGGCCGCATCTATGCTTACTGTAAATATATGTTCACTAGGATCTCAGGCCGCATCTATGCTTACTGTAAATATATGTTCACTAGGATCTCAGGCCCCATCTATGTTTACTGTAAATATATGTTCACTAGGATCTCAGGCCGCATCTATGCTTACTGTAAATATATGTTCACTAGGATCTCAGGCCGCATCTATGCTTACTGTAAATATATGTTCACTAGGATCTCAGGCCGCATCTATGCTTACTGTAAATATATGTTCACTAGGATCTCAGGCCCCATCTATGTTCACTGTAAAAATATGTTCACTAGGAACTCAGGCCCCATCTATGTTTACTGTAAATATATGTTCACTAGGATCTCAGGCCCCATCTATGTTTACTGTAAATATATGTTCACTAGGATCTCAGGCCCCATCTATGTTTACTGTAAAAATATGTTCACTAGGATCTCAGGCCGCATCTATGCTTACTGTAAATATATGTTCACTAGGATATCAGGCCCCATCTATGCTTACTGTAAATATATGTTCACTTGGATCTCAGGCCCCATCTATGTTTACTGTAAATAATATATGTTCACTAGGAACTCAGGCCCCATCTATGTTTACTGTAAATATATGTTCACTAGGATCTCAGGCCCCATCTATGCTTACTGTAAATATATGTTTACTTGACGATACATACAAACCTTGACTAGGCCATTCCAAAACTTCAAATTTGTTTCTTTTTAGACATTTTCATGTAGACTTGATTGTTTGTTTTTTGGATCATTGTCTTGCTGAATGACCCAGCTGTGCTTCAGCTCACAGACGGATGGCCTGGCATTCTCCTGTAGAATTCTCAGATACAGAGCAGAATTCATGGCTCCTTCTATTAAGGCAAGTCGTCCAGATCCTGAGGCAGCAAAGCCTCCCCAAAACATCACACAACCACCACCATGCTTGACCGTTGGTATGAGGTTCTTACTGTGGAATGCAGTGTTTGGTTTTCTCCAGACATAATGGGACCCATCTCATCCAAAAAGTTGACTCAAGTTTGCCAAAAAAGCACCTGGATGATCATCAAGACTCTTGGAAGAATATTCTATGGACAGATGAGTTAAAGTCTAACTTTTTGGACGACAGGGGTCCCATTATGGGGCGACAGGTAACCAAGTGCGTTGGGCTTCATTACTTATTCCACATTTTGTTGTATGACAGAAAATTAACTATTTCTGTTTTTAATTTAAGACATTTGCTAAAATGTCTAAGAACATGTTTTCTCTTTGTCATTATGGGGTTTTGTGTGTTGATGTGGAATAAGTCAAGGGGTATGAATTCTTTCTGAAGGCACTGTTTTTGTCTTGTAATTACACATATTTTGATATGCAGAGACAGGATGTAAATGTTGGGCTCTCTCTCATTATGGGGTACGTACCAGTTGGATAGGTACATATGCTTTGTTATAGGATTTAGTGAATCTTCAAGATGGACTGTCTGTCAGCCTTCTAGATGGACTGTCTGTCAGCCTTCTAGATGGACTGTCTGTCAGCCTTCTAGATGGACTGTCTGTCAGCCTTCTAGATGGACTGACTGTCAGCCTTCTAGATGGACTGTCTGTCAGCCTTCTAGATGGACTGTCTGTCAGCCTTCTAGATGGACTGTCTGTCAGCCTTCTAGATGGACTGACTGTCAGCCTTCTAGATGGACTGTCTGTCAGCCTTCTAGATGGACTGACTGTCAGCCTTCTAGATGGACTGTCTGTCAGCCTTCTAGATGGACTGTCTGTCAGCCTTCTAGATGGACTGACTGTCAGCCTTCTAGATGGACTGTCTGTCAGCCTTCTAGATGGACTGTCTGTAAACCTGATAATGTAAACCTCATCTATAGGATCTTCTCTCCAAAGGTGTTTTAACATTCTGTAGGCTATACATGTTCCCTATGTACACCTGTAATGGACAATCAATACAATTCTGCTGCTCACTCATGATTAATTCAAAGGGCTTTATTGTGGGGTGGCAGGTAGCCTAGTGGTTAGAGCGTTGGGCCAGTAACCAAAAGGTTGCTAGATCGAATCCCCGAGCTGACAAGGTAAAAATCTCTTGTTTTGCCCCTGAACAAGGCAGTTAACCCACTGTTCCTAGGCCTTCATTGTAAATAAGGATTTGTTAGTTAAATAAAAAATTGGCAAAACATATGTTAACATTGCCAGAGCAAGTGAAATAGATAATAAGTGAAATGAACAGTAAACATTACACTCACAAACGTTCCAAAGGAATAGAGATATTTCAAATGTCATATTATGTCTATATACAGTGTTGTAACGATGTGCAAATAGTTAAACTGCAAAAGGGAAAATAAATAAACATAAATATGGGTTGTATGTACAGTGGTGTTTGTTCTTCACTGGTTGACCTTTTCTTGTGGCAACAGGTCACAAATATTGCTGCTGTGATGGCACACTGTGGTATTTCACCCAGTAGACATGGGTGTTTCATTATCTATTCTATAAATGATGTCTAAACAGTGAGCAATTCACCAATTTCCTTTCAAGAGGTTGTGAAAATAAATGTACATTGTAAATGTATCTTTAAGAGGGTTGCAGGTAACCTAGTGGTTGGGCCAATAACTGAAAGATTGCTGGTTCAAATCCCTGAGCTGACTAGGTGTAAAATCTCTCTGTGCCCTTGAGCAAGGTACTTAACCCTAATTGCTCCTGTAAGTTGCTCTGCATAGGAGTGTCTGCTAAATCAGTGGTTCCTGGGGGTACTTGGCCTATCCATAGGGGGGACTTGATGACACCATAGCCCTCTGGTAAAATGCACATGAGGGGAAAGCAAAATTCAGTTGGTGGTACATTAACTGAAAACGGTTGGGTACCACTGTGCTAAATTACCTTAATTTAAACTCTTGGTGCTATATTCCCCACCTTCTATTGAACGCGGAACCATTATTGTCCAATGACATGACTAGAACGGTCATGGCTAGAAGGGATCCAGCTTTTGTAAAAAAACAAAAATAATGTCAGATTTGGACTTTTCGAATTATCGTAACAGGATAATTAGGTTAATGTTATGAAAATGGTTTAGAGTTTGCTTAAATTCAACAACAAAAAATTATACTTTTGACGTTAATTTGACAAAAACTTGATCCCTTTGACCGACGAGAACATTCTTGGAGGGATCGCTACGTTTAGGTTAGAAGGAATTGGCTCAGAGCTCCTGCCACTCTTCAGCATCATCTTGTTGTGAAAACGAACTGACATCAAAACATTGGCAACATTTTTTTTTTTATAGCTAACAAGATCCATTTTATTTAGCTACCTTGTCAGCTTTAGATATTATCTCAATCGGAACGCAGAATTGAATACGAATTGTATATCAAGACGTCATTCTTCAATTGTATTCAATGGAAGAGCGGAATGGCCACCACGGCGAGAATGAACCGGAGACCGGGGAAAACGAAGACGCGGCGGAGCCTCCACCGAAGCAGTCGCGTTCAAGGAGTGACGAGTCGAATAATTTTGGATTAGACAGTAACAACATGGAGACAACTACGGCCGGGGGAAGTGCCACCGATGAACGACGCACGTCCACATCCAACTATTCGTCAAGGCAAAGGATTGACTCCCTGAGAAAGACCAGGCCACGTACGTTGAACAGTAACTTTTACCTATCTTGCTAATGTTGGCTAACGGCAGCATAAGAGATAACTGCAAATAACTGCCTTCTCTGTGGTCATGTCCAGTTGTACAATGTGAACTAGCTGTTGACTTGACTGTTTTTCAGCAGACAAGATGGCGTCTCAGTACACACTGCCTTAGGGGAGGACCGTGTATACACAGCGGTCTACTGTTATTGTCATATTTATTAGCGTTGTATTGAAGAAGACCGTTCAACAAGCTTTGGTGTCACGATTGCCCGACATTTTAAGAAACAGTTGACATTTTAATATATATTGTAGTGTTATTTGATGCCAAACGTTACAGATGTGTTGGGATTGCGCAGTAACCAGCGCTGTCATTGTCAACGATAACTCATTGCGTACTGTAGTGTGTTGTTGACATTTGATTTGCTGTTCACCCTCCCTCCTAATCACTTCCAGACCTGTCGCTATGCAGCAACTCTATTTGTATGTACTGTTGCTGACATTTTTATTAACAAATATTTGTTTCCTCGTCTCTTTCTGTTTGGTCTCTGTGTCTATACAGCCTTCCCCTGGTTTGGGATGGACATCGGTGGCACCCTGGTGAAGCTGGTCTATTTTGAGCCCAAAGATATCACAGCCGAGGAGGAGCAGGAGGAGGTAGAGAACCTAAAGAGCATCCGGCGCTACCTGACCTCCAACATAGCCTACGGTAAGAATCAAATCACATTTTATTGGTCATATACACATGGTTAGCAGATGTTAATGCGAGTGTAGTGAAATGCTTGTGCTTCTAGTTCACGACAGTGCAGTAATATCTAACAAGTAATCTAACAATTCCCCAACAATTACCTAATACACACAAATCTAAAGGGGTAAATGAGAATATGTACATATAAGTATATGGATGAGCGATGGCCGAGCAGGATAGGCAAGGTGCAATAGATGGTATAAAATATATATATATATATAAACATTATTGAAGTGGCATTGTTTACAGTGATTAGTGATCTATTTATTAGTGTCCAGTAATTGGGTGTCAATGTAGGCAGCAGCCTCCCTGAGTTAGTGATGGCTGTTTAGCAGTCTGATGGCCTTGAGATAGAAGCTGTTTTTCGATCTTTCGACTTGTGCTTCTAGTTCCGACAGTGCAGCAATATCTAACAATTCCACAACTACCTAATGCACACAAGTCTAAGTAAAGGGATGGAATAAGAATATATAAATATATGGATGGGCAATGACTGACTGGCATAAGCAAGATGCAATATATGGTATCCAGTATACAGTATATCCATATTGGATGGGTAATGCAAGATATATGAACATTATTAAAGTGACTAGTGATCCGTTTCTTAAAGTGGCCAATGATTTCAAGACTGTATGTAGGCAGCAGCCTCTCTCTGTGTTTGTGATGGCTGTTTTAACAGTCGGATGTCCTTGAGATAGAAGCTATTTTTCAGTCTCCTGGTCCCAGCTTACCTATGGTAAGACCTCACCTGGCCCAGACTATAGACCTAACACAGCCTATGGTAAGACCTCACCTAGCCCAGACTATAGACCTAATAGGGCCTATGGTAAGACCTCACCTGGCCCAGACTATAGACCTAATACAGCCTATGGTAAGACCTCACCTGGCCCAGACTATAGACCCAATACAGCCTATGGTAAGACCTCACCTGGCCCAGACTATAGACCTAACACAGCCTATGGTAAGAACTCACCTGACCCGGACTATAGACCTAATGCAGCCTATGGTAAGACCTCACCTGCCATGTCATTTTCAATTGTATTGATTGTCCATTACAAGTGTTCACAGGGAACATGTTTAGCCTACAGAATGTTAAAACACCTCTGGTGAGAAGATCCTATAGATGAGGTTTACATTATCAGGTTTACAGACAGTCCATCTAGAAGGCTGACAGTCAGTCCATCTAGAAGGCTGACAGTCAGTCCATCTAGAAGGCTGACAGTCAGTCCATCTAGAAGGCTGACAGTCAGTCCATCTAGAAGGCTGACAGTCAGTCCATCTAGAAGGCTGACAGTCAGTCCATCTAGAAGGCTGACAGACAGTCCATCTAGAAGGCTGACAGACAGTCCATCTAGAAGGCTGACAGACAGTCCATCTAGAAGGCTGACAGACAGTCCATCTAGAAGGCTGGCAGACAGTCCATCTAGAAGGCTGGCAGACAGTCCATCTAGAAGGCTGGCAGACAGTCCATCTAGAAGGCTGGCAGACAGTCCATCTAGAAGGCTGACAGACAGTCCATCTAGAAGGCTGGCAGACAGTCCATCTAGAAGGCTGGCAGACAGTCCATCTAGAAGGCTGGCAGACAGTCCATCTAGAAGGCTGGCAGACAGTCCATCTAGAAGGCTGACAGACAGTCCATCTAGAAGGCTGACAGACAGTCCATCTAGAAGGCTGACAGACAGTCCATCTAGAAGGCTGACAGACAGTCCATCTAGAAGGCTGACAGACAGTCCATCTAGAAGGCTGACAGTCAGTCCATCTAGAAGGCTGACAGTCAGTCCATCTAGAAGATTCACTAAATCCTATAACAAAGCATATGTACCTATCCAACTGGTACGTACCCCATAATGAGAGAGAGCCCAACATTTACATTGTCTTTGCATAACAATATAAGTGTAATTACAGGACTATATATAGTGCCTTCAGGAACTATTCATACCCCTTGACTTATTCCACATCAACACACAGAACCCCATAATGACAAAGAGAAAACATGTTCTTAGACATTTTAGCAAATTTCTTAAATTAAATACAGAAATAGCTAATTTACTAAATAGCTAATTTACTGATCAAATATGGTGTTGTTATTAAAGTCAGACACAACAGCAGAAGAGCTAACGTTCGTTACAACATCAGACAGCTAACGTTAGCTAGTTAACGTTACAACACCAGACAGCTTTTAACCCGGCACAGCCAGAAGAGGACTGGCCACCCCTCATAGCCAGGTTCCTCTTTAGGTTTCTTCCTAGGTTTTGGCCTTTCTAGGGAGTTTTTCCTAGCCACCGTGCTTCTACACCTGCATTGCTTGCTGTTTGGGGTTTTAGGCTGGGTTTCTGTACAGCACTTTGAGATATCAGCTGATGTACGAAGGGCTATATAAAATAAACTTGATTTGATTTGATAGCTAACGTTACATCATCAGATGAGCTAACGTTAGTAACCTAACCAATTCACTATAGTATTAACTAGCTAACGTTACAACATCAGATGAGCTAACGTTAGTAACCTAACCAATTCACTATAGTATTAACTAGCTAACGTTACAACATCAGATGAGCTAACGTTAGTAACCTAACCAATTCGCTATAGTATTAACTAGCTAACGTTACAACATCAGATGAGATAACGTTAGTAACCTAACCAATTCGCTATAGTATTAACTAGCTAACGTTACAACATCAGATGAGCTAACGTTAGTAACGTAACCAATTCGCTATAGTATTAACTAGCTAACGTTACAACATCAGATGAGATAACGTTAGTAACCTAACCAATTCGCTATAGTATTAACTAGCTAACGTTACAACATCAGATGAGCTAACGTTAGTAACCTAACCAATTCACTATAGTATTAACTAGCTAACGTTACAACATCAGATGAGCTAACGTTAGTAACCTAACCAATTCGCTATAGTATTAACTAGCTAACGTTACAACATCAGATGAGATAACGTTAGTAACCTAACCAATTCGCTATAGTATTAACTAGCTAACGTTACAACATCAGATGAGCTAACGTTAGTAACGTAACCAATTCGCTATAGTATTAACTAGCTAACGTTACAACATCAGATGAGATAACGTTAGTAACCTAACCAATTCGCTATAGTATTAACTAGCTAACGTTACAACATCAGATGAGCTAACATTAGTAACCTAACCAATTCGCTATAGTATTAACTAGCTAACGTTACAACATCAGATGAGATAACGTTAGTAACCTAACCAATTCGCTATAGTATTAACTAGCTAACGTTACAACATCAGATGAGCTAACATTAGTAACCTAACCAATTCGCTATAGTATTAACTAGCTAACGTTACAACATCAGATGAGATATCGTTAGTAACCTAACCAATTCGCTATAGTATTAACTGGTAAACGACTCCTTGCCGTTCCTCAAGTTATAACGCGTTAGTTGCTTATTGGACCCTGGCAATCTGTGTGAAATGTTAACTAGCTAACAAACTAACCACTATCTGTTAAGTAATGTTTTCCCTCTACAGAATGTGGTTAATTTTCAGAATGAGAGAATTAGGTGAAAATGAGGTGTTACTTGTTAAACAAGTGGATTCAGGGATCAAGTGTAGCTGGAGTTGGTCCTGGCTTAAACTGGGCCTGGCTTAAACTGGGCCTGGCTTAATTAAACTGGGCCTGGCTTAAGATGGATGCCACTATGGAGGTGAAAGGAACACAACACACTTTCCCTCTTCCTCACTGCTGCTGGCACATTGTAGAACAGATGTCCACAGGCAGGAAGTGTAGTGTAGCCCAAAGACATTGCTTTTGTTGTGTTGAACTTGACAGTAACGTGTGTGTGTGTGTGTGTGTGTGTGTGTGTGTGTGTGTGTGTGTGTGTGTGTGTGTGTGTGTGTGTGTGTGTGTGTGTGTGTGAGAGAGAGCGGGGATTATACTTTTGTTTTTACTCAGTGAATTATTTTTTTGCACTCATGTAGCCTTGTGCACTTGATCGATGTCTATAGTGGCCACTATAATAGAGCAACAATCGAATGCCTGTTTGTTTCATTCTATTTCTACTTTAAGATGTTTTCTCCCACAGTGCAATATTTAGATGTGTGTGGTCACAAGCGTTCTATTATAAAGGCTGTCGTGGAACCAGGCTCTGAGGGGTGGCCAGTCCTCTTCTGGCTGTGCTGGGTGGAGATTATAAGAGTACATGGCCATTAAGGCCAGATCGTTCTTCAAGATATTCAAACGTTCATAGATGACCAGCAGGGTCAAAATAATAATCACAAAATGCTGTCTGTCAAGTAGTACTGGTAACCAGTGTTGTCACATTCTCTAGTGGCCCTGCACTGTATTCCAGTTCTACACTAACTCTGGCACTGGCACATGATTTGGTCGCACCTAAGTTAATCAATAATGCCTGTGTCCCATAATGCACCTGTATTCCATACAGAAGCAGGCTAGTAATGACTAGCCATCTTTTTAAAATTAGCTGCCCTTGTGTTCTTACGCGGATTTGGATAGATTTACTGTAAAAGCAAAGAAAAGAGACTGTTAAATCTGTATTTATTGCCGATTTCAAAGTGACGTATGTTCTTTTCTGCAAAGTCCTCTAGAGGGCAGAATAACTTCTTCTTCTTTTTTAAACAATACTTGTTTAAAAACGATACCAAGGCAACAAAAAAAACGGACTGATTTCACCCAGTTTTTTTCAGGTTTTTGCTCTCAAAATCACACTTTTTTTTTTCTCCCATAGAACATCCAATTTTGTTAATTTTCTAAGTCCACAACAGTGCTTAAACCACATCAGGGTACCATTTGAGAAATGTAGATAATTTTAGTGTAGTACCCTTTAATAATTCCGGCCCAGCCAGACTGTGTTTGGGTATTAGCTTTGTAGTGCACTTGGGATGGAGGTTTCAAAACAAAATGGCCACTGGATTCATGCAAATAATCCTGATTCTGCCCTTTAGGCATAGGCTACTTTTTTAGGGGGGAGGGGTTGTACTAATCAATATGGATGTTATTATTATTTTTTTGTCAAATGGATTTTTTTTTATTTTTTTTATTAAAAAAAAAATACAAATCCTCTAATCTTCACACAATACCCCATAATGACAGTGAAAACAGGTTTTTTGAAATTTGTGCAAATGTATTAAAAATAAAAAAACAATACCTTATTTACGTAAGTATTCAGACCCTTTGCTATGAGACTGAAATGTAATACATTTTAGAATAAGGCTGTGAAGTAGCCAAATGTGGGAAAAAGTCAAGGGGTCTGAATACTTTCGGGAGGCTCTATATACAGCTCCTTCAGAAAGTCTTCAGACCCCTTGACTTTTCCACATTTTGTTGTTACAGCCTGAATTCAAAATGGATTGCATTTATTTGTTTTATCTACACACAATATCCCATCATGACTTAAGTGAAAATGTGTTTTTAAAAATGATTGAACTGTCATTTGAACATAATCAACCTAATTTAAAAAACTGTGACCTATTATCAAATCTTATAGGTTATAACTTTGATTTAAGTGTTAAAGGATTCTCCACGGGTTTGTAGTAGAGCGTAACGATAAGATGAACCGTAACTCTCCAGAAGACATAGATGCTCCATGTATAGTACTTAGACTGGGGATGAGTGTTCACTGACGACAAGGTGGTGCTGAGTGAGAGGCTGCCATGGATGGGGATGGAATGAAGCCACCCTAAAGAACAAGGCATATAGCTAGCCTGCTAGTAAGGGCAATGCATATAGCTAGCCTGCTAGTAAGGGCAAGGCATATAGCTAGCCTGCTAGTAAGGGCAAGGCATATAGCTAGCCTGCTAGTAAGGGCAAGGCATATAGCTAGCCTGCTAGTAAGGGCAATGCATATAGCTAGCCTGCTAGTAAGAACAAGGCATATAGCTAGCCTGCTAGTAAGGGCAATGCATATAGCTAGCCTGCTAGTAAGGGCAAGGCATATAGCTAGCCTGCTAGTAAGGGCAAGGTATATAGCTAGCCTGCTAGTAAGGGCAAGGCATATAGCTAGCCTGCTAGTAAGGGCAAGGCATATAGCTAGCCTGCTAGTAAGGGCAAGGCATATAGCTAGCCTGCTAGTAAGGGCAAGGCATATAGCTAGCCTGCTAGTAAGGGCAAGGCATATAGCTAGCCTGCTAGTAAGGGCAAGGCATATAGCTAGCCTGCTAGTAAGGGTAATTTGTAGGCGTTCCTGCATGTGGGCATTCCCAGGACCCCCCCCCCCCCCCCCCCCAGTAGAAGTAGTTAGATGCTGGAATGCCCAGATGCAGGAATGCCCTGAATTGCGGTCTGCAGTTGCACCCTTCTCGATATCCGTGCAGCAACATTCATTAACCCTAAGCTCAATGGATCTGTATCTGAGGGTGTGTGTGTATCTGGGGGGGGGGGGGTAAAAGAAATGCACAATACGGACTAAGAAAAGTAATCCTTCTGACGGTGAATCTGTGGTGCTAGGTAAGACGGGGATCAGAGATGTCCACCTGGAGATGAAGGACCTGACGATATGCGGACGCACAGGGAACCTCCACTTCATCCGTTTCCCCACCCAGGATCTGCCGGCCTTCCTACAGATGGCTCGCAGCAAACACTTCTCTAGCCTCCACACCACCCTCTGTGCCACCGGAGGGGGTGCCTACAAGTTTGAGTTCGACTTCCGCCAGGTGGGTTCAGTAAAGGGAAAAGATTTTAGCGGGAAAGAGAGCGACCATCCCTCTAGTGACTGTAATGTTTGCAGGTTAGCGTTTCTCGTCCTGAATGTTGTTCTGGAGGCAGCACCTCAGAGTGGATCGCTAGCAGGCACAGCCACAAAGTCCTAGTATGTTTTTAACCCTCAAATGAACCCTGACCTTAAACACACTGCTAATCCTAATGCCTAACCTTTAAATTAAGACCATAAAAGCAACAGCAACAAAAAAATGTTTATTCATAATTTTTTTACAAATTAGCCAATTTTGGTCTTTGGCATTTTGCAGCTGGTCTATCTGAAGGGAAACACTCAGTACTGCAAGCAGTACTAGATTGATCACTAATGGCAACCTGCGTAATGTTCTTTGATGAATTGTCCCGTCTCTTCCAGAAGCCTATTAATACATTGACAAGCTTGGCGGGGGAGGGGGGGATTTTTTGCTGTAAGACACCACATGATCAGAAAGGTTCATATTTATCTTCCTGATGTTAATTGATTTTAAGTGAATATATGCACTGAGTGTACAAAACATTAGGAACACCTGACCAGGTGAATCCAAGTGAAAGCTATGATCCCTTATTGATGTCACCTGTTAAATCCACTACAATCAGTGTAGATGAAGGGGAGGAGACAGGTTAAAGTAGGCTTTTTAAGCCTTGAGACAATTGAGACATGGATTGTGGGTGTGGGCCATTGAGGGTATGGTAGTAGATACCAGGCGCACTGGTTTGTGTCAAGAACTGCAACGCTGCTGGATTTTTCACGCTCAACAGTTTCCCGTGTAGATCAAGAATGGTCCACCACCCAAAGGACATCCAGCCAACTTGACACAACTGTGGGAAGCATTGGAGTCAACATGGACCAGCATCCCTGTGGAACGCTTTCTACACCTTGTAGAGTCCATGTCCTGACGAATTGAGGCTGTTCTGAGGGCAAAATGGGGAGGTGCAACTCAATATGAGGAAGGTGTTCCTAATGTTTGGTATAGTCAGTAAATGTATTAGGCAATTCTTTACAATATTTTTTAAATGCTATTATATGATGAATTGAGGAAAATAACCTCCTGTTCTCAGATGGCTGACCTCCTGACCTCTCTTCTCCTCAGATGGCTGACCTGTACTCTTCTCTCCTCAGATATCTGACCTCCTGTCCTCTTCTCTCCTCAGATGGCTGACCTCCTGTCCTCTTCTCTCCTCAGATGGCTGACCTGTACTCTTCTCTCCTCAGATATCTGACCTCCTGTCCTCTTCTTCTCCTCAGATGGCTGACCTCCTGTCCTCTTCTCTCCTCAGATGGCCGACCTCCTGACCTCTTCTTCTCCTCAGATGGCTGACCTCCTGTCCTCTTCTTCTCCTCAGATGGCTGACCTCCTGACCTCTTCTTCTCCTCAGATATCTGACCTCCTGTCCTCTTCTTCTCCTCAGATGGCTGACCTCCTGTCCTCTTCTTCTCCTCAGATATCTGACCTCCTGTCCTCTTCTCTCCTCAGATGGCTGACCTCCTGTCCTCTTCTCTCCTCAGATGGCTGACCTCCTGTCCTCTTCTCTCCTCAGATGGCTGATCTCCTGTCCTCTTCTCTCCTCAGATGGCTGATCTCCTGTCCTCTTCTCTCCTCAGATGGCTGACCTCCTGACCTCTTCTTCTCCTCAGATATCTGACCTCCTGTCCTCTTCTTCTCCTCAGATGGCTGACCTCCTGTCCTCTTCTTCTCCTCAGATATCTGACCTCCTGTCCTCTTCTCTCCTCAGATGGCTGATCTCCTGTCCTCTTCTCTCCTCAGATGGCTGACCTCCTGTCCTCTTCTCTCCTCAGATGGCTGACCTCCTGTCCTCTTCTCTCCTCAGATGGCTGACCTCCTGTCCTCTTCTTCTCCTCAGATGGCTGACCTCCTGTCCTCTTCTTCTCCTCAGATATCTGACCTCCTGTCCTCTTCTCTCCTCAGATGGCTGACCTCCTGTCCTCTTCTCTCCTCAGATGGCTGACCTCCTGTCCTCTCTCTCCTCAGATGGCTGACCTCCTGTCCTCTTCTCTCCTCAGATGGCTGACCTCCTGTCCTCTTCTCTCCTCAGATGGCTGACCTCCTGTCCTCTCTCTCCTCAGATGGCTGACCTCCTGACCTCTTCTCTCCTCAGATGGCTGACCTCCTGTCCTCTTCTCTCCTCAGATGGCTGACCTCCTGTCCTCTTCTCTCCTCAGATGGCTGACCTCCTGTCCTCTTCTCTCCTCAGATGGCTGACCTCCTGTCCTCTCTCTCCTCAGATGGCTGACCTCCTGACCTCTTCTCTCCTCAGATGGCTGACCTCCTGTCCTCTTCTCTCCTCAGATGGCTGACCTCCTGTCCTCTTCTTCTCCTCAGATGGCTGACCTCCTGTCCTCTTCTCTCCTCAGATATCTGACCTCCTGTCCTCTTCTCTCCTCAGATGGCTGATCTCCTGACCTCTTCTTCTCCTCAGATGGCTGACCTCCTGTCCTCTTCTCTCCTCAGATGGCCGACCTCCTGACCTCTTCTTCTCCTCAGATGGCTGACCTCCTGTCCTCTTCTTCTCCTCAGATGGCTGACCTCCTGACCTCTTCTTCTCCTCAGATATCTGACCTCCTGTCCTCTTCTTCTCCTCAGATGGCTGACCTCCTGTCCTCTTCTTCTCCTCAGATATCTGACCTCCTGTCCTCTTCTCTCCTCAGATGGCTGACCTCCTGTCCTCTTCTCTCCTCAGATGGCTGACCTCCTGTCCTCTTCTCTCCTCAGATGGCTGACCTCCTGTCCTCTTCTCTCCTCAGATGGCTGATCTCCTGTCCTCTTCTCTCCTCAGATGGCTGATCTCCTGTCCTCTTCTCTCCTCAGATGGCTGATCTCCTGTCCTCTTCTCTCCTCAGATGGCTGACCTCCTGTCCTCTTCTTCTCCTCAGATGGCTGATCTCCTGTCCTCTTCTCTCCTCAGATGGCTGACCTCCTGTCCTCTTCTTCTCCTCAGATGGCTGACCTCCTGTCCTCTTCTCTCCTCAGATGGCTGACCTCCTGTCCTCTTCTCTCCTCAGATGGCTGATCTCCTGTCCTCTTCTCTCCTCAGATGGCTGACCTCCTGTCCTCTTCTCTCCTCAGATGGCTGATCTCCTGTCCTCTTCTTCTCCTCAGATGGCTGACCTCCTGACCTCTTCTTCTCCTCAGATATCTGACCTCCTGTCCTCTTCTCTCCTCAGATATCTGACCTCCTGTCCTCTTCTCTCCTCAGATGGCTGACCTCCTGTCCTCTTCTTCTCCTCAGATGGCTGATCTCCTGTCCTCTTCTCTCCTCAGATGGCTGACCTCCTGTCCTCTTCTCTCCTCAGATGGCTGATCTCCTGTCCTCTTCTCTCCTCAGATGGCTGACCTCCTGACCTCTTCTTCTCCTCAGATGGCTGACCTCCTGACCTCTTCTTCTCCTCAGATGGCTGACCTCCTGTCCTCTTCTTCTCCTCAGATGGCTGACCTCCTGTCCTCTTCTCTCCTCAGATGGCTGACCTCCTGTCCTCTTCTCTCCTCAGATGGCTGACCTCCTGTCCTCTTCTTCTCCTCAGATGGCTGATCTCCTTTCCTCTTCTTCTCCTCAGATGGCTGATCTCCTGTCCTCTTCTCTCCTCAGATGGCCGACCTCCTGTCCTCTTCTCTCCTCAGATGGCTGACCTCCTGTCCTCTTCTTCTCCTCAGATGGCTGACCTCCTGTCCTCTTCTCTCCTCAGATGGCTGACCTCCTGTCCTCTTCTTCTCCTCAGATGGCTGACCTCCTGTCCTCTTCTCTCCTCAGATGGCTGACCTCCTGTCCTCTTCTCTCCTCAGATGGCTGACCTCCTGTCCTCTTCTTCTCCTCAGATGGCTGATCTCCTTTCCTCTTCTTCTCCTCAGATGGCTGATCTCCTGTCCTCTTCTCTCCTCAGATGGCTGACCTCCTGTCCTCTTCTCTCCTCAGATGGCTGACCTCCTGTCCTCTTCTTCTCCTCAGATGGCTGACCTCCTGTCCTCTTCTTCTCCTCAGATGGCTGACCTCCTGTCCTCTTCTTCTCCTCAGATGGCTGACCTCCTGTCCTCTTCTTCTCCTCAGATGGCTGACCTCCTGTCCTCTTCTCTCCTCAGATGGCTGACCTCCTGTCCTCTTCTTCTCCTCAGATGGCTGACCTCCTGTCCTCTTCTTCTCCTCAGATGGCTGACCTCCTGTCCTCTTCTCTCCTCAGATGGCTGACCTCCTGTCCTCTCTTCTTCTCCTCAGATATCTGACCTCCTGTCCTCTTCTTCTCCTCAGATGGCTGACCTCCTGTCCTCTTCTTCTCCTCAGATATCTGACCTCCTGTCCTCTTCTCTCCTCAGATGGCTGACCTCCTGACCTCTCTTCTCTCCTCAGATGGCTGACCTCCTGACCTCTCTTCTCTCCTCAGATGGCTGACCTCCTGACCTCTCTTCTTCTCCTCAGATATCTGACCTCCTGACCTCTCTTCTTCTCCTCAGATGGCTGACCTCCTGTCCTCTTCTCTCCTCAGATGGCTGACCTCCTGTCCTCTTCTCTCCTCAGATGGCTGATCTCCTGTCCTCTTCTCTCCTCAGATGGCTGATCTCCTGTCCTCTTCTCTCCTCAGATGGCTGATCTCCTGTCCTCTTCTCTCCTCAGATGGCTGATCTCCTGTCCTCTTCTCTCCTCAGATGGCTGATCTCCTGTCCTCTTCTCTCCTCAGATGGCTGACCTCCTGTCCTCTTCTCTCCTCAGATGGCTGACCTCCTGTCCTCTTCTCTCCTCAGATGGCTGACCTCCTGTCCTCTTCTTCTCCTCAGATGGCTGACCTCCTGACCTCTCTTCTCTCCTCAGATGGCTGACCTCCTGACCTCTCTTCTTCTCCTCAGATATCTGACCTCCTGACCTCTCTTCTTCTCCTCAGATGGCTGACCTCCTGTCCTCTTCTCTCCTCAGATGGCTGACCTCCTGTCCTCTTCTCTCCTCAGATGGCTGATCTCCTGTCCTCTTCTCTCCTCAGATGGCTGACCTCCTGTCCTCTTCTCTCCTCAGATGGCTGACCTCCTGTCCTCTTCTTCTCCTCAGATGGCTGACCTCCTGTCCTCTCTTCTTCTCCTCAGATATCTGACCTCCTGTCCTCTTCTTCTCCTCAGATATCTGACCTCCTGTCCTCTTCTCTCCTCAGATGGCTGACCTCCTGACCTCTCTTCTCTCCTCAGATGGCTGACCTCCTGACCTCTCTTCTTCTCCTCAGATATCTGACCTCCTGACCTCTCTTCTTCTCCTCAGATGGCTGACCTCCTGTCCTCTTCTCTCCTCAGATGGCTGACCTCCTGACCTCTTCTTCTCCTCAGATATCTGACCTCCTGTCCTCTTCTTCTCCTCAGATGGCTGACCTCCTGTCCTCTTCTTCTCCTCAGATGGCTGACCTCCTGTCCTCTTCTCTCCTCAGATATCTGACCTCCTGTCCTCTTCTCTCCTCAGATGGCTGACCTCCTGACCTCTTCTCTCCTCAGATGGCTGATCTCCTGTCCTCTTCTCTCCTCAGATGGCTGACCTCCTGTCCTCTTCTCTCCTCAGATGGCTGACCTCCTGTCCTCTTCTCTCCTCAGATGGCTGACCTCCTGTCCTCTTCTCTCCTCAGATATCTGACCTCCTGTCCTCTTCTCTCCTCAGATGGCTGACCTCCTGACCTCTTCTCTCCTCAGATGGCTGATCTCCTGTCCTCTCTTCTTCTCCTCAGATGGCTGACCTCCTGTCCTCTTCTCTCCTCAGATGGCTGACCTCCTGTCCTCTTCTTCTCCTCAGATGGCTGACCTCCTGTCCTCTTCTTCTCCTCAGATGGCTGACCTCCTGTCCTCTTCTTCTCCTCAGATGGCTGATCTCCTGTCCTCTTCTCTCCTCAGATGGCTGACCTCCTGTCCTCTTCTTCTCCTCAGATGGCTGACCTCCTGTCCTCTTCTCTCCTCAGATGGCTGACCTCCTGACCTCTTCTTCTCCTCAGATGGCTGACCTCCTGTCCTCTTCTCTCCTCAGATGGCTGACCTCCTGTCCTCTTCTCTCCTCAGATGGCCGATCTCCTGTCCTCTTCTCTCCTCAGATGGCTGACCTCCTGTCCTCTTCTTCTCCTCAGATGGCTGATCTCCTGTCCTCTTCTCTCCTCAGATGGCCGATCTCCTGTCCTCTTCTCTCCTCAGATGGCTGATCTCCTGTCCTCTTCTCTCCTCAGATGGCCGATCTCCTGTCCTCTTCTCTCCTCAGATGGCTGACCTCCTGACCTCTTCTCTCCTCAGATATCTGACCTCCTGTCCTCTTCTCTCCTCAGATGGCTGATCTCCTGTCCTCTTCTCTCCTCAGATGGCTGACCTCCTGACCTCTTCTCTCCTCAGATATCTGACCTCCTGTCCTCTTCTCTCCTCAGATGGCTGATCTCCTGTCCTCTTCTCTCCTCAGATGGCTGACCTCCTGACCTCTTCTCTCCTCAGATATCTGACCTCCTGTCCTCTTCTCTCCTCAGATGGCTGACCTCCTGTCCTCTTCTCTCCTCAGATGGCTGACCTCCTGTCCTCTTCTTCTCCTCAGATGGCTGACCTCCTGACCTCTTCTTCTCCTCAGATGGCTGACCTCCTGTCCTCTTCTCTCCTCAGATGGCCGATCTCCTGTCCTCTTCTTCTCCTCAGATGGCTGACCTCCTGACCTCTTCTCTCCTCAGATGGCTGACCTCCTGTCCTCTTCTTCTCCTCAGATGGCTGACCTCCTGTCCTCTTCTTCTCCTCAGATGGCTGACCTCCTGTCCTCTTCTCTCCTCAGATGGCTGATCTCCTGTCCTCTTCTCTCCTCAGATGGCTGACCTCCTGACCTCTTCTTCTCCTCAGATGGCTGACCTCCTGTCCTCTTCTCTCCTCAGATGGCTGACCTCCTGACCTCTCTTCTCTCCTCAGATGGCCGATCTCCTGCTGCTGAAGCTAGATGAGCTGGACTGTCTGATACGGGGCGTCCTCTACATAGACTCAGTGGTGTCCAATCCTTCAGAGTGTTACTACTATGAGAACCCTACAGACCCTGAACACTGTGTCCAGAAACCGTTCCCACTGGAGAACCCCTACCCTCTGCTGCTGGTCAACATCGGCTCTGGCGTCAGCATCCTGGCCGTCTACTCCAAGAACAACTACAAACGAGTAACTGGGACCAGGTAAGGTTAGCGTGCGGTCACTTTGTGGTCAAGCCTTTTGGCCACTGTCACCTGTGTCTATTAACCACATTCAAACCGAAAAGACGTACATTTGGATTCTATTTCTATTTCTTGCTGTGATTTAATTTCCTGTTTTACTTCACTGGTTTTATAACATGTAGCCGAGGTGATAAAAGAGAAGCACTTCCTTTCAGAAATGTTTTTCTCTACATGTCGAAATGGGGCCAAGTTGTACCTTGAACCTGTGAAATGGTTTAGCGTTTTGAACTGAGTTTGTTCTGTATTAGCCTGACTTATATTAGCCTGACATATATTAGCCTGACATATATTAGCCTGACTTATATTAGCCTGACTTGAATTAGCCTATAGGTCGTTGCCAATAAAACGTTACAATAAGGAGCACAGCGTTCGATTTGGCTGGTGGGGGTCAGATGGCTGACTAGGCATTGGTTTATAATGGCGCCAGAGTGGGGATGGCTGACTAGGCATTGGTTTATAGTGGCTGCCGTTTTACGGCCTCCTAACCAACTGTGTGCTTTTTCGAATTGTATGTAACTTATTTTGTACATAATGTTGCTGTTGCCGTCTTCTATGACCGAAAAGAGATTCTGGATATCAGATCAGCAATTACTCATCTCGAACTAGACAAAGATATTTCTTTAATGAGTCTGACGTGAAGGATATACTGCTTCTCCGAGACCAGGCCCAAATCCACGTCATTCGTGTGAAATAAACTGGATGATCGTTCGAGACTATCCTACTGACGGGACATTAAAAACTGTAATATCTTATGTTTCACCGAGTCGTGGCTGAACGACGACGTGGATAATATTAATTTGGCTGTGTACCTGTTCTGTCGATCCACAGAAAACGTCTGGTAAGACAAGGGGTGGTGGTCGGCCTGTATCTATTTGTCAATAAAAGCTGATTTGCGATGTCTAATATTGAGGAAGTCTCGAGGTATTACTCGCCTGAGGTAGAGTACCTCATGATAAGCTGTAGACCACACTATCTACCTAGAGAGTTTTATCTATTTACCACCACAAACCGATGATGGCACTAACTTAACTTCATATGGGTACCTGAGCGTCCCACCTGGCCAACATCCAGTGAAATTGCAGCGCGCGAAATTCAAAAATACTCAATTCAAATATTTAACATTCTTGAAAATATATGTGTTATACATCAAAATAAAGCTTAACTTCTTGTTAATCCAGCCGCCGTGTCAGATTTCAAAAAGGCTTTACGGCGAAAGCAAACCATGCGATTATCTGAGGACATCGCTCAGCACATAAAACATTACAAACAGTTACCAGCCAAGTAGATTAGTCACGAAAGTCAGAAATAGCAATAAAATGAATCACTTACCTTTGATCTTCGTATGGTTGCACTCACAAGACACCATGTTACACAAATGTTTGTTTTGTTCGACAAAGTCCCTCTTTATATCCAAAAACATCCATTTTGTTTGCGCGTTTTGTTCAGTAATCGAATGGCTCAAATGCGGTCACAAGAGGCAGGGGAAAATTCCAAATAGTATCCGTAAAGTTCGTAGAAACATGTCAAATGATGTTCATAATCAATCCTCAGGTTGTTTTTAGCCTAAATAATCAATATTATTTCAACCGGACAAAAGCTTCGTCAATATAAAAGGAAAACAAGAAAGGCGTGCCGAACACGCCCCCATTCACTTCGACGGGGATGTAGTGGAACGGGTCGAGAGTTTCAAGTTCCTTGGTGTCCACATCACTAACAAACTATCATGGTCCAAACACACCAAGACAGTCATGAAGAGGGTACGACAACACCTTTTCCCCCTCAGGAGACTGAACAGATTTGGCATGGGTCCACCAGATACTCAAAGTTCTACAGCCGCACCATCGAGAGCATCCTGACCGGTTGCATCACCGTCTGGTATGGCAACGTCCGACCACAATGCGCTACAGAGGGTAACGCATACGGCCCAATACATCACTGGGGCCAAGCTTCCTGCCACCCAGGACCTACACTACCATTCAAAAGTTTGGGGTCACTTAGAAATGTCCTTTAATTGTCCATTAAAGTAACATCGAATTGATCAGAAACTGAAGATCTGGTACAACGCTGTGTACTACTCCCTTCACAGAACAGCGCAAACTTGCTCTAACCAGAATAGAAAGATGAGTGGGAGGCCCCGGTGCACAACTGAGCAAGAGGACAAGTGCATTAGAGTGTCTAGTTTGAGAAACGGATGCCTTACAAGTCCTCAACTGGCAGCTTCATTAAATAGTACCCGCAAAACACCCGTTTCAATGTCAACATTTAAGAGGCGACTCCGGGATGCTGGCCTTCCTTTATTATCCTCAAAGCGGGCAAAGAAGGTGTTTAGTTTGTCTGGAAGTGTGACATCGGTGTCCGTGACGTGGCAAGATTTCTTTTTTTGTAGTCCGTGATTTCCTGCATATATTTTAGAGGCTATTTATACAGAAAATTGGTATATAACCCATATAAACTATTTTTCTAATTATACAACAATATTTGGCGGTGACAGTATTTCTATAACAACATTTCTGATACATCACATGCCTTACTTTTGTTTTCCTGCATTAGTAAAAACAGGAAATGCATCACGTATGCCTCTACTTCCATTCATTCCAATTTACTCGTTTTGGATTTCTCCCTGACCAAGATGGCTGCCATTTGGCCCTGTTTTTGAACTTTGAGGGTTTATGACATACCCCCTCTAGTAATTTAATAGAGGCTGCAGGTAGCCTGGTGATTAGAGCGTTGGTCCGCCAGTAATCTAAAGGTTACTAGATTGAATCTCCGAGCTGACAAGGTACAAATCTGTCATTCTGCCCCTGAACACTGTTCCTAGGCCGTCATTGAAAATAAGAATTTGTTCTTAACTGACTTGCCTAGTTTAAGTAAATAAGGTTAAATAAATAAATAGGATCTCTGATTATCTGTTAGCTTTTCCTCCACGGACTGATGGTTGTCCAGAACCTGTTTTGTGCTTACATTCCACTCCGTGTTCTGACAAGGAATGGAATTCTAGCTAAACCAGACTGGTACCCAGGCTATGGTTGCTAAACCAGACTAGTACCCAGGCTATGGTTGCTCCCCTTGCCCTCTGTTTGTTGTCCTTGGTGGTTTGCCGGTCTGGCACATGACCGCTCAGGCCCTGTCTGTCATAATGGTCCTGTGTGCTGTCATAATGGTCCTGTGTGCTGTCATAATGGTCCTGTGTGCTGTCATAATGGTCCTGTGTGCTGTCATAATGGTCCTGTGTGTAGTCATAATGGTCCTGTGTGCTGTCATAATGGTCCTGTGTGCTGTCATAATGGTCCTGTGTGCTGTCATAATGGTCCTGTGTGCTGTCATAATGGTCCTGTGTGTAGTCATAATGGTCCTGTGTGTAGTCATAATGGTCCTGTGTGCTGCATGGCTAGAGGCAGGAGGGGACACGGAGCTGTTTCCCCTAGATTCTGATCTTAGTACAGATTTTGAATTTCCATCACCATTCGTTAAGTTTTGGATTTGGTAGAGGGGAAGCTGATCCTAGATCTGTACCTAGGCAGAAACGTCCCCCCCCGGAACCTAGAAAGGAGGAGCCTGGAACATTTTGGAGTGATATTTTTTTTTTTTAAGAATATGGTGGTAGGTTACTACAGGTTATAACAGTGTCCTGTGTTTCCCCATGCAGCCTGGGTGGAGGGACATTCCTGGGGCTGTGCTGTTTACTGACTGGCTGCTCCAGCTTCGAGGAGGCTCTGGAGATGGCGTCGCAGGGGGAGAGCACACACGTGGATAAGCTAGTACGGGATATCTACGGAGGGGACTACGAGCGCTTCGGCCTCCCCGGCTGGGCTGTGGCCTCCAGGTAAACCGTTAGCATTAGCCGGAGTGTATTCATCTACGGAGGGGACTACGAGCGCTTTGGCCTCCCCGGCTGGGCTGTGGCCTCCAGGTAAACCGTTAGCATTAGCCGGAGTGTATTCATCAGTGCACACAGTAGCAACAGGTAGCCTAGTGGTTAAGAGCATTGGGCCAGTAAGGGAACGGTTACTGGTTCGAATCTCTGATCCAACTAACTGAAAAATCTGTCTGTGCCGTTGAGCAATTCACTTAACCCTAATTGCTCTTGTAAGTCGCTCTGGACATGGTGTATATCTGTCTTGTAGTTTTGGGAACATGGTGTATATCTGTCTTGTAGTTTTGGGAACATGGTGTATTTCTGTCTTGTAGTTTTGGGAACATGGTGTATTTCTGTCTTGTAGTTTTGGGAACATGGTGTATTTCTGTCTTGTAGTTTTGGGAACATTGTGTATTTCTGTCTTGTAGTTTTGGGAACATGGTGTATTTCTGTCTTGTAGTTTTGGGAACATGGTGTATTTCTGTCTTGTAGTTTTGGGAACATGGTGTATTTCTGTCTTGTAGTTTTGGGAACATGGTGTATTTCTGTCTTGTAGTTTTGGGAACATGGTGTATTTCTGTCTTGTAGTTTTGGGAACATTGTGTATTTCTGTCTTGTAGTTTTAGGAACATGGTGTATTTCTGTCTTGTAGTTTTGGGAACATGGTGTATTTCTGTCTTGTAGTTTTGGGAACGTGGTGTATTTCTGTCTTGTAGTTTTGGGAACGTGGTGTATTTCTGTCTTGTAGTTTTGGGAACGTGGTGTATTTCTGTCTTGTAGTTTTGGGAACGTGGTGTATTTCTGTCTTGTAGTTTTGGGAACGTGGTGTATTTCTGTCTTGTAGTTTTGGGAACATTGTGTATTTCTGTCTTGTAGTTTTAGGAACATGGTGTATTTCTGTCTTGTAGTTTTGGGAACATGGTGTATTTCTGTCTTGTAGTTTTGGGAACGTGGTGTATTTCTGTCTTGTAGTTTTGGGAACGTGGTGTATTTCTGTCTTGTAGTTTTGGGAACGTGGTGTATTTCTGTCTTGTAGTTTTGGGAACGTGGTGTATTTCTGTCTTGTAGTTTTGGGAACATGGTGTATTTCTGTCTTGTAGTTTTGGGAACATGGTGTATTTCTGTCTTGTAGTTTTGGGAACATTGTGTATTTCTGTCTTGTAGTTTTAGGAACATGGTGTATTTCTGTCTTGTAGTTTTGGGAACATGGTGTATTTCTGTCTTGTAGTTTTGGGAACGTGGTGTATTTCTGTCTTGTAGTTTTGGGAACGTGGTGTATTTCTGTCTTGTAGTTTTGGGAACGTGGTGTATTTCTGTCTTGTAGTTTTGGGAACATGGTGTATTTCTGTCTTGTAGTTTTGGGAACATGGTGTGTAAAGAGAAGCGGGAGTCCATCTCTAAAGAGGACCTAGCCAGAGCCACCCTGGTCTCCATCACCAACAACATCGGCTCCATCACCAGGATGGTTGCGCTCAACGAGGTACTTCACTACGTCACAATGTAATGGCACCCTATTCCTTATATAGTGCATCACCAGGGCCCTGGTCAATAGTAGTGCACTATATCTAAACTGCCGTAGTGTATTTGTACAATTTGAAATTGTGAATAAATATAGCGATAATAAATACAGGAAATAGGCTGCCGTTTCAGACAGGAAATAGGCTGCCGTTTCAGACAGGAAATATGTTCAGGATGTTCAGTGGGGCGCTGGTTGTTCAGGGGGGATGTTCAGGGGGGGCTGGATGTTCAGGGGGGATGTGCAGTGGGGCGCTGGTTGTTCAGGGGGGGATGTTCAGGGGGCGCTGGATGTTCAGGGGGGGGATGTTCAGTGGGGCGCTGGTTGTTCAGGGGGGATGTTCAGTGGGGCGCTGGTTGTTCAGGGGGGATGTTCAGGGGGGCTGGATGTTCAGGGGGGATGTTCAGGGGGGCGCTTGATGTTCAGGGGGGATGTTCAGGGGGGCGCTTGATGTTCAGGGGGGGATGTTCAGGGGGGCGCTTGATGTTCAGGGGGGGATGTTCAGTGGGGCGCTGGTTGTTCAGGGGGGATGTTCAGTGGGGGCTGGATGTTCTCTCTTTGCCTTCAGCCTCTTTATGATGCTGCCTTGTGGAATCTGGATCAAGCAGCATTGTACAGGGCTATGAAGGCACTGGGCTCTGCTTCAGCCAGTCTGCATTGAAACTTGTTTTATTTTTCAGGTCTGTTGTCATTGATTTTGAGAAATTAAACTTAATCTTAAAATATTTATATGAATATCAGGTTGAAATGACCCATCTGTAATCATCCGTTTTACAACCATGAGGCGGTAAGAAAAAAAGGCGTTCCTATTGACCTGTACCCCCCCCCTGTTTGTGTTTCTGTTCAGAACATTGAGAGGGTGGTGTTCGTAGGGAACTTCCTGAGGGTGAACACCCTGTCCATGAAGCTACTGTCCTACGCCATGGACTACTGGTCTAAAGGCCAGCTGAAAGCCCTGTTCCTCAGACACGAGGTAAGACTGTATACTGGTCTGAAAGCCCTGTTCCTCAGACACGAGGTAAGACTGTCTACTGGTCTGAAAGCCCTGTTCCTCAGACACGAGGTAAGACTGTCTACTGGTCTGAAAGCCCTGTTCCTCAGACACGAGGTAAGACTGTCTACTGGTCTGAAAGCCCTGTTCCTCAGACACGAGGTAAGACTGTATACTGGTCTGAAAGCCCTGTTCCTCAGACACGAGGTAAGACTGTCTACTGGTCTGAAAGCCCTGTTCTTCATACACGAGGTAAGACTGTCTACTGGTCTGAAAGCCCTGTTCCTCAGACACGAGGTAAGACTGTCTACTGGTCTGAAAGCCCTGTTCCTCAGACACGAGGTAAGACTGTCTACTGGTCTGAAAGCCCTGTTCCTCAGACACGAGGTAAGACTGTCTACTGGTCTGAAAGCCCTGTTCTTCAGACACGAGGTAAGACTGTCTACTGGTCTGAAAGCCCTGTTCCACAGACACGAGGTAAGACTGTCTACTGGTCTGAAAGCCCTGTTCCACAGACACGAGGTAAGACTATCTACTGGTCTGAAAGCCCTGTTCCTTAGACACGAGGTAAGACTGTCTACTGGTCTGAAAGCCCTGTTCCTCAGACATGAGGTAAGAATATCTAGTGGTCTGAAAGCCCTGTTCCTCAGACACGAGGTAAGGTATTCAGTCAACCTGTAGTAAAGCTCTAGTGATGGAGTAGAATTTAAAAAAAAAAAAAATCCCTTGACGATGTATCTGCTTGGTTCAGTCTGTACAGTACCTTCAGAAAATATTCACACACCTTGACTTTTTCCACATTTTGTTAAGTTACAAGGTGATTTAATAATATTTTTTACACAAAATACTCTGTCAAAGGTGAAGAAATATTTGAACATTTGTAAAACAATGTAAAATATAACACTAATATCTTGATTACATCAGTATTCAACCCCCTGAGTCAATACATTTTAGAATCACTTTTGGCAGCAACTAAAGCTGTGAGTTTTTCTGGGTAAATCTTTTAAGAGCTTTGCACACCTGGATTGTACAATATTTGCACATTATTCTTTTAAAAATTGGCATTGCTAGTCAGCCATTTTCAAGTCTTGCCATATATTTTCAAGCTGATTTAAGTCAAAACTGTAACCAGGCCACTCAGGAACATTCAATGTCATCTTGGTAAGCAACTCCAGTGTATATTTGGCCTTGTGTTTTAGGTTATTATTCTGCTGAAAGCTGAATTTCTCTCCTAATGTCTGGTTTGAAAACAGACTGAACCAGGTTTTCCTCCAGGATTTTGGCTGTGCTTAGCTCTATACCGTCTCTTTTTATCCTAAAAAAAACTCCCCAATCCTTGCCGATGACAAGGATACCCATAACATAATCAATCAATCAAATGTATTTATAAAGCCCTTTTTACATCAGCAGATGTCACAAAGTGCTTACACAGAAACTCCAAAGAAGTGTAGAAGCATGGTGGCTTGGAAAAACTCCCTTGAAAGGCAGGAATCTAGGAAGAAACCTATAGAGGAACCAAGCTCTGAGGGGTGGCCAGTCCTCTATTGGCTGTGCCGTGTGGAGATTTATAAGAGTACATTGTTCTTCAAGATGTTCAAACGTTCATAGATGACCAGCAGGGTCAAATAATAATCAGTGGTTTTAGAGGGTGCAACAGGTCAGCACCTCAGGAGTAAATGTCTGTTGGCTTTTCATAGCAGCAACCACTATGTTTGAAAATATTGAGTGGTACTAAGTGTTGTTTTTGATTTGCCCCAAACATAACGCTTTATATTCAGGACACAAAGTACATTTCTTTGCCAAATGTTTTGCAGTTTTACTTTAGTGTCTTGTTGCAAAAAGGATGCATGTTTTAGAATATGTTGTATTCTATACAGGTTTCCTTTTCTCTCTGTCATTTAGGTTAGTATTGTGGAGTAACTACAATGTAGTTGATCCATCCTCAGTTTTCTCCTATATCACAGCTATTAACTCTGTTTTAAAATCACCATTGGCCTCATGGTGAAATCCCAGAGCGGTTTCCTTCCTCTCCGGTAACTGAGTTAGGAAGGACACCTGTATCTTTTGTAGTGACTGGGTGTATTGATACAATTAATAACTTCACCATACTCAACACTTATTGCAGACAGTCCATGCCACTTATTATGTGACTTGTTAAGCACATTTTATTTAGGCTTGCCATAACAAAGGGGTTGAATACTTATTGACTCAAGACATTTCAGGTTTTCATTTTTTATTAATTTGTATTTTTTTTTAAAATCTACATACATAATTCCACTTTGACATTATGGGGTATTGTGACACAACATCTCAATTGAATCCATTTTAAATTCTGTCTGTAACATAACAACATGTAGAAAAATGTCCAGGGGTGTGAAGACTTTCTGAAGGCCACTGTAGATAAACATACTGGAAAATGTACATCAAACACCATGGGAAGAGGGACTAAAGTAACAGAGTAAGACCAGGTTAAGCTCTTCCTAGATCAATCCTTGAGACAAAGTGAAGCTCCTCCCTGATCAATCCTTGAGACAAAGTAAAGCTCTTCCTAGATCAATCCTTGAGACAAAGTAAAGCTCTTCCTTGATCAATCCTTGAGACAAAGTAAAGCTCTTCCTTGATCAATCCTTGAGACAAAGTAAAGCTCTTCCTTGATCAATCGTTGAGACAAAGTAAAGCTCTTCCTTGATCAATCTATGAGACAAAGTAAAGCTCTTCCTTGATCAATCTATGAGACAAAGTAAAGCGATGGTACAGAACAACATGTCCTCTTGACCACTGTATATTTGCTCAGTTTGTATATCAAACACCGTGAGAAGGTGAGAGATCTGCAGTAAACTAAAATAACACGATTGTTTTTTTGTTTTTTTTGTCAGGGCTACTTCGGATCAGTCGGGGCTTTGCTGGAGCTCCTGGATCCATCCTGATTGCTACGGTGGCCCTGAAGGTCAAACTAGCACTTAAGACCCACGGACTGCTCTTACCCAAAGCCAGACTCGCACTTAGACTTAAGCTCTTAAACCAAAAAAACGTCCGTCCATCAGGACTACACCTTTATACTTTTATCCTCCTCACTCCATTGGTGCGGTGTGCTAGCATGTACAAGTAGCCAGATAGGTAGCCTGTAGAGTAGACAGATAGGTAGCCTGTACAGTAGCCAGATTGGTAGCCTGTAGAGTAGCCTGTAGGGTAGCTAGATAGGTAGACTATATAGTAGACAGGTAGCCTGTAGATTGGTAGCCTGTAGAGTAGCTAGATTGGTAGCCTGTATAGTAGACAGGTAGCCTGTACAGTAGCCAGGTAGGTAGCCTGTATAGTAGACAGGTAGCCTGTAGAGTAGCTAGATTGGTAGCCTGTAGAGTAGCTAGATTGGTAGCCTGTATAGTAGACAGATTGGTAGACTGTATAGTAGACAGGTAGCCTGTATAGTAGACAGGTAGCCTGTATAGTAGACAGGTAGCCTGTATAGTAGACAGGTAGCCTGTATAGTAGACAGGTAGCCTGTATAGTAGACAGGTAGCCTGTATAGTAGACAGGTAGCCTGGCCCGTCTGCATACGTTTGACAGGAATATGAATCGCTCCAGGAACGCCACCACTGTTGCCTTACCTGCTGGATGAGCACATGTCTGTTCAGCAGGTTTAATAGAATTGCTTGATTGCTCTGTCACCACCAGCAGCCAATGGCTCGGCTCTAATGTTGACCTCCATAGAAGGTTGCCCAATGGCTGAGGCCCAATGGGCATTCTCCTGGCACTAGCGTCAGGGTTAATGCCAGTCAATACAGGAAGCACACTGACGTTCCAATTCTCTTCAATGCTTTTCAATCAGGAAAATGTGGAATTTGGTTTACTTTCTGAATTGAACGGAATTGTAATGGAATTGATCTCAACCCTGATTTAACTGTTTGTTTAACTTTCTTTTATTTATTTTTACTATTGTTTACTGTGATATTTTCCCGCTCAGCTGCAAAGTAATTGTTACATATTGATGGGAAGAGGTGTTGATTGATATCTGATGACAAATGGAATATTTGGGGGGTCTGTTTTGGACATAAATGTTAAGTTATTATATGTTCACCTTCAATGAACTGTTACCAATGAACCTGACTCTTATTCAACTTTACATGATAGTTAAACATTTAGTCTTTATACTGCCTTGAGACTCTGTCTGTCTGTCTCTTTTCTCTCTGTCTGTCTCTGTCTGTCTCTCTCTCTCTCTGTCTGTCTCTCTGTCTCTGTCTGTCTCTTTCTCTCTGTCTCTGTCTGTCTCTTTCTCTCTGTCTCTCTGTCTGTCTCTCTGTCTGTCTCTCTGTCTGTCTCTCTCTCTGTCTGTCTCTCTCTGTCTCTCTGTCTGTCTCTCTGTCTCTCTGTCTCTGTCTGTCTCCTTTCTCTCTCTCTGTCTGTCTCTTTCTCTCTGTCTGTCTGTCTGTCTCTGTCTGTCTCTCTCTCTCTGTCTGTCTGTCTCTCTGTCTGTCTCTTTCTCTCTCTCTGTCTGTCTCTTTCTCTCTGTCTCTCTGTCTGTCTCTCTGTCTGTCTGTCTCTGTCTGTCTCTCTCTCTCTGTTCTGTCTCTCTGTCTGTCTCTCTGTCTCTGTCTGTCTCTTTCTCTCTGTCTCTGTCTGTCTCTTTCTCTCTGTCTCTCTGTCTGTCTCTCTGTCTCTGTCTGTCTGTCTCTTTCTCTCTCTGTCTCTACTATACTAGTTTCAACTATTCTCATTATTAGGCCTACTTTAACTAGCTTTATTCAGATCACCATGCCAACAGATATTCTTCCTGGAGTCCATACACACAACTAAAAATACATTACAGTTTACATTAAGACACGGTAGTAGGCAACACTTTCAGGGATCTGGATCTGCTGTATTTGTATAGGGGTTTTAAAGGGGAGTCCCGGGTCAGACTCCCCTTTGCCTCCAGAACATCCTGAATTCTTTGAGGAATGGAAACGTTGCTTAATTGGTATCAAGGGACCTTAACGTGTGGCAGGAAAAACATTCTCCACACCATTACACCACCGCCACCAGCCTGTAATCATATACATGCTTTAGTCCTATCCCAAAGGCAAGTAACGTACACAAGTTGTTCGTGTTCAGTCTCATCAAATCAGCTCTATGTTTTTTTTGTTTTGTTTTGTGTTATGGTGCAGCGTAATTGTTTTACATGATACTAGTGCTTCACATTCAGCTCAATACATTCTGTTAAGTGCCTGGTATGTTGTAGTCTAGGAAAGGTAGAAATGCAGACAATCCTATGAAGACATGCTTTTTGAAATCAGACCTGTCTTTGACTCCATACACCAAGTTCTCTATCTGTTGGTGATGTACAATGTAAAAAAAATAAAATAAATGTTATTACTAAATTTTTTGTAATAAATATATTTTGTGTCATATAAATTATTTGATTGTCATTTTCTGAGGTGATGCTTATTTATTTGATAATATAAAATTATAAAATTAACACGTCTAGTAAACAGGTCAGGGTACCAGCTACTCCACTATCTATGTTGTGGACCATAAGCATTTTTACTTTACCATTTTGGAAATGCACCCCTCCAGACCTATCTACTGTACATCACATATAATGGCATTTATCCCACATTAAAGACTCAAATAAAGGACCGTTTCAAATCTGTAGTCAGCTAACTGCAGTACAACTACTCAACTATCGATGTTATGTATTAGAAGTATCTTTATTGTACCATTTTCTAAAAGCACCCCTGCAA